>NC_091950.1:302872965-303110465 GCF_031021105.1 Erythrolamprus reginae
TTGGGGGCAATATAGGCACTCTCTATAAACCACTTAGAGAGGTCTGTAAAGCACTTCGAAGCAATATATAAATCTAAAGGCTATTGCTATTTATGTATGACAATATACTGAAAATCTGGTCTTAGCAGTTCTTAAAAGTAAGTAAATACAACATCAGATGAACATGATATTATACCTTCTCATGATTTATTTTATAAAAAGAAAGCCAAAATGCAAAAGCTGTGTGTGTAAAGCCTATGATTCAATAGTTTTGGGAGGACTTTGATTCCATTTGGAAGAATTTTGGCCCACTATTCTTTACAACCAGTTAATTGAAGTTTGTGAGCATTTGTTTATGTACGGTTCACTTGAGGTCCCACCACAACATATCAATCGTGTTGAAGTCTGGACCTTGACTGGGCCATTGCATCACCTTGATTCTTTCCTTTTTCAGCCATTCGTTTTGTTGGTGTACGTGAGGTCATTGTCCTCTGTTGCATGACCCAATTTGGCCATTCTTAACTGTCAAACAGATGGCTTCACATGTGACTCTAGAATATTTTGCTATACATGGAATTCATGGCCAACTCATTGACTGCAAGGTGTCCTGAACCTGTGACTGCAAAACCTGTGACTTCAAATCACTCCCTTCACCAACATGCATGATGGTTGGTATGAAATGTTTGTGCTGATTTGCAGTGTTTGGTTTTTGCCAAATGTGGCACTGCATATTGCAGCTAAACATTTCCACTTTGGTTTCATCTGTCCAAAGATAGTGTTCCAGAAGTCAAAGGAATGCTTAGCCACAATTCTTAGAAATCTGTATTTATAGTTTTTGGGCAGGAAACTGTTTCTTACTATTTTAACTAGAGCTGGATTACATAAGGAAGACTTGATAGAAGGGCAAAGTTCTCTCTATCTAGAAGTTGTTGAGTGACTCCCGTGTCATTAGTATCACTTACTAGGAAGTCATGGAACCAATGGTCTCCCAGTGTGGTTTAAATCAAGAGTATCAAACTGGTGGCCTGGGGTCAGATGCAGCATACACAGACCATGTCCACCCCAGCTCCATAAAGGGAAAACCATATTGAAAAATCACATGACACAAATGTGACACCGCAAGTTTCTAAATGTTCTAAATGATCTTAAGTTCATCCACTTGGCCCAATGCCTAAGATAAATGATTGATGGCTTTTTGATCATTAAATATAAATAGAGGAGGCAGTTCTAAGACTGGAGGACAGTGCCCTCCTATGTCAGAGCGACCTTTTTTCAGGATGAAAATAAGTTGATTAGCCTTTTCGAGTTGAAAGGATTAGCCAGTGACATCACTGTTGCCAGGTGGATGCCTGGGGAATGGTACTCCTTTTAAATTTCCAACAAGGTGCCAGAGGGAATGACAGAAAGACCACCGCATCATGCAACAGCACTTGCATTTCAAACAAGGGCTTGGTAACCTTCAAAGCAGTATTCTAATCATGTGACCCATACCACTTGTGGTGGAGGAGAATACCTAAGGTAGAGACTGAAGAGATTGTGTCTCCACCATCCTAAAGTGGTCAGGCCCCCTTCCAAAATATAATTCAACTGTGCGACCAACAGAATAATAATCGAAACAGGTCGGATTATATCCATGACTTTGTTAGAGTGAAAAGGAGGACCCCAGTTCGACATTGGCACAACTAAAAAATGTTTACGGCTTCTAAAATTGGGCTGCTGATAAGGCAAAAACAGCATCACAGAGAGACAGCAGAAAGAGAAGCTGTTGGGACATGTTCCTATCACTTCAGAATGCTTTTCAAATGAAGGTGGTAACCTTGGCACATTCTAAAAGCATAGCCCTAGATTATGATTTATTATTACTTTACCTTTGCGAAGAAAGTTTCCTTTGCTGAAATCTAGCAAATCACGAGGCATGAACGTGTAGTTTGCCTTAGAATCCATTTTCATGTTATCGAATGTAGCTTTATACACCACATCATCCACCTCGTTTTCAGTTAGTTTTTTCCCTAGGAAGTTGCATATTTTCAATACAGAACTTCTCAGATCCTGCAATTTGATACAGCTTTAAATTAGTTAGTCCATAACCATGGGGAAAAGATGGAAAATGTTATTTAATCCTTCCTTATACATATCTTTATTACATATATACATATATTTATTTATTTTCCTACTGAAAAATATGCTTTGAGGTAAATTATTTTTTTTAATAAAAGCTGTACATAGGAGCAATATCAATGAATGAAACAAACACAATGCAGCTTTAGGACATCTGGTAAATGTTTTCAAGAGGCAGGTTGTTGGGAAACATTCTTAGTTCACAAAATATTTGTGTGCCAAAGATTCCGACTCTTATATTCTTAGCAGATTTGGCTGCATCAGAGGTTGTCCAGTTCCCAAATTAGGCTAAAAAAAATGCATTGACCTCTCTTAAAAATGCAGTTGAGTTGAATCAATCCCTTCTGAGCCCAAACAGGAAAATATTATAAGAAACGTTAGCTAAGATTTTTCTAGGTACGTTTTTCTATTTGGATTTCCCTTATTTATTATGTAAATCTGTTAAAAATTAAATCAATTTTATTTTACTGAACCTGTTTACAAGACATGCATCCTATGAATACCAGCATGACCAGCCAAGTGCTTACAAAGATGACTTTTATTAATCTTTTTGATATCAAGGTAAAAGCACTCTAGCTTCCCTTATCATCCTCATTTCCTTTTGAAGAGACAGACACTTATTTTTCTTCAGAGATCTCAGCAGTCCTCAAGGAGTTTACAGATAACCAAGAGTGATTCTATGGTAACCTCTGCTACTCCCTATTGGAATAAATTATTTACACATCCCATTTATTCTAAAGCTTTCTGTGCTTGATGCACTAGCACTACACAACACACACAAAAAATCTTACCTTTTTCATTTCTTCATAAGACAGGAAGAGAATATTGAAATCACCCTTATGAGCGTACCAGCCTTCTACGTGGTCTAGCCATGAACTACAAATCACTGATAGGAGATAAATGAGTTTAGCGTTTAAACATGAGGATTAATGCTCCACTTATCTTTATGATCCTGGTGGGCCTAAAGATCAAAACATGATATCTCTACTAGAGACTACGCTAATAACTACACAGTCTAGCCATGAAATACAAAATATGAACCACAGAACACTAATAGGAGGGAAATGACTCTAGCATAAAAATGACAGCAGTCTTCAAAGTCACTGATCTCAGTTGTTTTCTTGGTGCTGCAACAATCTAGCTGACCATCTGTCTAAGGCAGTGTTTCCCAACCTTTTTTGAGCTGCGGCACATTATTCACATTTTCAAAACCCTGGGGAACATTGAGCTGGGGGCGAAGGGGGGGGGGCTAAAAAAAGTTTGGACAAAAAAAATCTCTCTCTTCCTCCCTTTCGCTCTATTTCTCTCTCTCTCCCTCTTTCTCTCTCTTCCTTCCTTCCTCTTTCTCTCTCTCTCTCCATTCCTCTTTCTTTCTCTCTTCCTTCCTTCCTCTCTTTTTTTCTCTCTTTCTCTCTCCCTCCTTCCCTCCCTCTATGTCTTTCTCTCTCCCTCCTTCCCCCCTCTCTTGCTCTCTCTCTTTCTTTCCCTATTTCTTTCTCTCTCTCTCTTTCTTTCTCTGTCTCTCTTGCTATCTCTCTCTCTCTCTTGCTATCTCTGTCTTTCTCTGTCTCTCTCTCTTTCTCTGTCTCTCTTTCTCTGTCTCTTTCTCTTTCGCTCTCTCTCTCTGTCTCTTTTGCTATCTCTCTTTTTCTCTCTCTCTCTCTCTCTCTTTCTCTCTCTTGCTATCTCTCTCTCTCTCTTGCTATCTCTTTCTTTCTCTGTCTCTCTTGCTATCTCTCTCTCTCTTTCTTTCTCTCTCTCTCTGTCTCTCTTGCTATCTCTCTCTTTCGTTCTCTCTCTCTTTCTCTCTCTTGCTATCTCTTTCTTTCTTTCATTCTCTGTCTCTCTTTCTCTCTCTCTCTCTCTCGTTATACCATGCCAGCAACAGCAGCATCAGGCAGTAGCCAGGGGTGGCGGCAGAGCGGTCGACTATGAGTGGGAACCGTGGCGGTGGTGGCTGGACGTGCTGCTGGATTCTGTACATGCTGGCGCTGCGCTGAGCATGGACGTGGGGCTGGCACCTCCGTCCCGGCCCAGCTAGCGGGCCAGTGCCAGCCCCGCAGCGCTAGCATATATGGCATCCAGCAACATATCCAGCCACCACCATCGGTGCCTCCGCCCTGGAGCTCTTGCTCGCCGCCGCCATCCCCCGGCTACTGCCTGGTGCCACTGCTGCTGGCGCCCTCCCGCTCCTGCAGCTGATGCCCTCCCACCGGGCCCCAAAGGATACTTGTCACCACCCCTGCCAGGGAAGCTCCAGCTGGGCAGGGTGCGGCCGGTGCCGGTGCCTCCGACCTAGAGCTCCCGCTCGCATCCGCCGCCCCGACTACTATCTGATGCTGCTGCTGCCAGCGCTCTGCTGCTTGGCCCCAAAGGTCATATGCCATGAAGAAGGAAGGCGCAAAAAAGGAGGCACGAATAATGAAGCTCAGCTTGCAGTCTTGGAAGCTGAGCTTCGCGGCACACCTGACCATGTCTTGTGGCACACTGGTTGAAAAACACTGGTCTAAGGGATTCAGTGGACCAATTGCTCAGCAGCAATTGCAGTTTGGCTTATATACTGCTGTACAGTCTTCTCTAAGTGGTTTACAGAGTTATCCTATTTTCCCCAACAATTCTGTACATGCTGGCGCTGCGCTGAGCATGGGCGTGGGGCTGGCACCTTGTTTGCCGTTGGTGCGAAGCAGATTGAAATATATTCAAAATCTCTTATCCATAACAAAAAGTGACAAAATGATCAAATTCTTCTTACCTCTGCCAGCCAAAAACCTCTCAACAAACGTATCAAAGTCTTTTGGTGTTTCTACTTTGCTTGATACTTTGTGAAAATGATAGCTAGAAACCAAGACATCCTTTGGATTTCTAAGCACATAAATAATCTGTAAGAGAAAGATGATAATACCCAATCAAAAAACCTCTAGACAAAACCAAGAAAAAAGACAGATTGACAGCAAAACATATAGAGAGTGTCTCAAGTATTTCTCACACATTCATCTAACAGACTCTAATATATCATGGGATCTCAGAGCTCATTAGCAAAATCTTTTTTGAGAGCCTTCCAGCAGACCAACAGGATTGGGGCCAATCTCGACTTGGAGCAATGATTTCCCCTATGGCAGAGACCACAGATCTAAAGGCTTTCCTCAAGGATCCTGACTGACAAATCTCCCTAATTGATGGAACCCGACATGCCTTCCTGCTGGAGGTGGTACAATGCATAGTTTATTTATTTATTTTATTTATTTATTGGATTTGTGTGCCGCCCCTCTCTGCAGACTCCGGGCAGCTAACAACAATGATAAAAAACAACATGTAACAATCCAATTTAATAAAACAACTAAAAACCCTTATTATAAAAACCAAACATACACACAAACATACCATACATAACTTGTAATGGCCTAGGGGAAAGAATATCCTAACTTTCCCATGCCTGGTGACAAAGGTGGGTCTTGAGTAATTTGCGAAAGACAAGGAGGGTGGGGGCCATTCTAATCTCTGGGGGGAATTGATTCCAGAGGGACGGGGCCGCTACAGAGAAGGCTCTTCCCCTGGGGCCCACCAAACGACATTGTTTGGTCGACGGGACCCGGAGAAGGCCAACTCTGTGGGACCTTAACGGCCGCTGGGATTCGTGTGGTAGAAGGCAGTTCCAGCTGTATTCTGGCCCAATGCCATGTAGGGCTTTAAAGGTCGTTACCAACACTTCGAATTGTGACCGGAAACCGATCAGCAGCCAGTGCAGTGCAGTCCCATAGTTGCAATTGGGGAGGGGAGGTTCTTGAAAAAACCTGTTCCCCACTCATGGAGATTTAAAGATCAAAACCAGCACCATGAATTGGATCCAGAAATAAGCTGGTAGCCAATGCAATTTCCAAAGAAGCCAATGCAGTTCTAGGGAATACACAAATGCCTATTGTTGCTGCATTTTGCACCAGTGAAGTTTCCAGGTGTTGGGTGTATGTGACTGAGAGTTGAAATTTTCAGAAGGTATTTTGAGGACTAAAGTTAGCATCCCTCAACTGGACATCCTCCAGATATGTTAAGTTAGCAGGTGGCCATGGAACAAAAAGCATTATGATCCATCTGGGAGGGTCACCTTGGGAAAAATAAGCTTAAGTGGTTCAATTTTCAGTTCTGTTCTTAGCTATTTGTGCTTGACATGACCTTCTGATTTTAACACTGTTTTGTACCTTTGCCTATTGGTTAATAAAACATTCAGATACAGAGTTGAAAGAACAGAAAAGAATGTGGACAGAACCCCACTCCACCTGACAAGTAAACAAAATATGTCCTACTTTTCCTTTTTTATTTTGTAATCCTTTGGGTACCAAATAGTAGGGCAGATGGGAACAAATGACCCGAGGCGATGGGCGACTAGGTAAATCTACATGAAAAACATTATACTCCAGCCATGGTGCCTTGTCAATAAGGGTAGTGTTTTCAGTTCCATCTCGAATACCTTCATAAACAATCAAGCTGACAATATTCTGAGTCCATATTGTGCCTGAAAATAAGGAATAATTAAATTAATTCACCCATTATTATTTGGAGAACTTTGAAGTTATGCAAAGCCAAGCTTCCTTTCAGGGAGAATAGCAATAGCCATAGCATTTAGACTTATATACCTCTTCATGCTGCTTTTACAGCCCTTTCTAAATGGTTTAGAGAACCAGTATATTGCCCCCAATAATCTGGGTCCTCATTTTACCCACCTCAGAAAGAAGGAAGGCTCAGTCAACCTTGAGCCGGTGGTGAGATTTGAACTATTGAACTACAGCTAGCAGTTAGCTGAAGTAGCCTGCAATGCTGCACTCTAACCACTAAGCCACTCTGAATAGCAAACATTTCAGAGATGCATAAAGATAATTAACTCTGCTAAAATTGATAGAGGAAGTTGATGGATGGATGAGAAATGAATTGCTATTTATTTGCACATTTATTTCTATCTGGTCTTTATTATTATCCTGGGACCAAGATGGTGATGAAAACAGATGCTTAGACAGAGAGTGGGAATCCAAGTTTGAACAAAAACATTAAAAACATTAGTATCCCAGTACTGGAGTTACCAGGTAACCATCCAATTAGTTAGACTAGAACTAGCATTAAACGGATATAATAATAACCAGAAATAGAAAATGTCCAGCCATGAGGAAGCAGCCACCTAGTGGACAAAGGCAAAAACATCCGAAGAAGCCATGACCATCAGGAATCTACAAACTGTAAATGACCAATCCCTGCTGCCCATTTAAAGTCTACCTGGCAAGTCTACCCTAGCACATCCCCCAACAATCTCCTCGCAATTAAAAGCATAAACATGCTGCAAGTCCATACAGAACCTCCCTGCAATAATGCCATCAGCTGCCAAGCCCATGCTACTTGAACTCCAGCTGAGCTACCATCCGAGGCTTGGTGCCATAACGGAGCAATCTTTGCCGATAGCTTGATCCCCCTGCCGTGACTACTGCTGAGAGCCTGTGATCGCAGCGAAACAGCTCCCAGCCTGCTGAGGTGGCACCAAGCAAGGCAATCTGAGGCTTGGAGCCACAGCGGAGCTGTCTCGATGCTCGCAGCCCAAAGTAGCTGAGGCTCCTAGCAACAAAGTAGCTGAGACTCCCAGCAACAAAGTAGCCGCAGCAGTGCCAAAGCTTCTAATAAACTACTAATACAGTGTTCCCTCGCTTTTCGCGGGGGATGTGTTCCGAGACTGCCCGCGAAAGTTGAATTTCCACGAAGTAGAGATGCGGAAGTAAATACACTATTTTTGGCTATGAACAGTATCACAAGCATTCCCTTAACACTTTAAACCCCTAAATTGCAATTTTCCATTCCCTTAGCAACCATTCAGATTATTACTCACCATGTTTATTTTTTAAAGTTTATTAAAAAAATTTTTTATTAAAGGCAGACGAAAGTTTGGCGATGACATATGACGTCATCGGGTGGGGAAAAACGTGGTATAGGGAAAAAAACCCGAAAAGTATTTTTTAATTAATATTTTTGAAAAACCGTGGTATAGACTTTCCGCGAAGTTCGAACCCGTGAAAATCGAGGGAACACTGTAAGAAAAGTAATGGGAAGGAGTGTGTCACAGGGGACAGAGAGTAGTAGCTGCTATTATTTTCCCCACCCCAACTGTGACCGCTCTGAAGCCCTGATTCATCCCTGGCACCCTGAAAGAAGGTGAGAAAGAAAGTGTGAAAGGATAGCCCTGGCTCTGCAAATACCCAGTTGGTGTTAGGAGACAGAAGAAGCAAAATAATCTATTGAACCAAAATAAATCAAAGCTAATTGACTGAAGTTGCAAAGTTACACTAATAAATTGTTAGTTGGGGGAAAGATCAAAAGCAACATGAGAAAATATTATTTTACTGAAAGAGTAGTAGATCCTTGGAACAAACTTCCAGCAGATGTGGTAGATAAATCCACAGTAACTGAATTTAAACATGCCTGGGATAAACATATATCCATCCTAAGATAAAATACAGAAAATAGTATAAGGGCAGACTAGATGGACCATGAGGTCTTTTTCTGGCGTCAGACTTCTATGTTTCTATGTTTCTAAATGGAACAAATAAACTAAAGTTTATTAGTTAAAAGCTATTCTCAATGCAACAGTCAATTCACGGATTTTCCATCATTGCTGTAAACTGCAAAGCTCCATCCCACGTGGTTATCCACAGATCTATAAGTATCTCAAAGGGGTAGCCAGGCTTTCAAAGCATGCTCAAGCAGTAAACATCAATTTCCTGCTCCCCAGCTCTATAAATTCCATTGCCTCCCCCTACACTCATCATACCATAGAACAATAAAGCTACAAACCTCAGTGCTACAATTCCAGAGAACAGTCATTCCAGGAAAAAAAACCATCCACAAAATCTTCAATTACAAGATCCAAGCAGCAATCCCTGCTTTATATGCAAAGACACTATAAATGATTTTGATAAATACATCAAATGTCAAACCTGCAAAAATTCTGCACACCGCTCTTGCCTGAACATAACTAACCATATAGTCACCTGTCTGCATGGAAACTCTTCATTCTTCTACCTCTGTTCTACCCGTACCCCTAAATTAGCCTCAATAGCCTTTCTGAAGGTATCAATACATTGAAAACAAGCTCCAAAACACATCAAACGTTCATTGAAAACAGAACCACGCTTACTACCCATGGAAAAAACTATTCAGGCACTGTTAAACACTAAACCTCCAAACCCAATTCCCTCTACCACTCCACCTCCACCTGTCTACACCCCATCAAGTCCACCTCAACCACCACTCATAACACAAAGATAATCTAACTCTTCTCCAGATATTCCTACTCTTGTCAAAGATGCAATGGAGCATGAACAAAAATGCCGGGATGCCATCCTCTTTGGCCTGGAAGAAAATGATTAACTGATATAATAAAAATACAGAACTTTATCTGTCAACAATATTCACTCTCTCAATCAATCACCCCAGAAGATATATTAGAAGTTTCCAGAAATGGACCAGAGCACAAGAGTTGTTAAACTAATCCTATATAGCTTCGCTCTGGCAATTTCACACTACTTACCAGAGCTTACAAAACTTTTGCCAGACCCATCCCAGCTCATCTCTTTGGAACCGATACCACATTTCTGACATTGAAATGTCCAAAGATACCACATTTCTGACATTGAAAATGTCCAAAGATACTTCTACCCGAAACAGAATACTCTACGGAACTAGACTTACAATCCTGGGTCTAGAAAGCTTAGAACTACAATGCCTTAAACATGATCTATGCTGCAAGATCATATGCTGCAAAGTCCTGTCTGTGAAAGACTACTTCAGCTTCAAGCACAACAACAAAAGAGCACACAACGGATTCAAGTTTAATATTAACCGCTTCAAACATGACTGAAAAAAATACGACTTTAGTAATCGAGTTGTCGAAGCGTGGAACTCTGTAATATCATCCCCTAACCCCCAACATTTTAACCTTAGACTATCCGCGTTGACTTCTCCAGATTCCTAAGAGCTCAAAATTATCTAGGACTTCTTCCTTCTCCTATTTTCCTCACAAGAACCCTGGGAGATAGCTTGGGAGGGAGAGTGACTAGCTAAGAGTGACCCATTCAGCAACATAGAGTAAAATATAAATATAAGCTTTATTTTACCTATATTTCCAGCTTCTTACAAAATGCTAAATGTTAAAATCTGGTTATAGCACAACAGAGTCACAGCAATCAAAATAATGAGGAACTGAATGACACAAGATTAACTTTTTCTTGGAGGACATCTTTGAACTTACCAGATTTAGGATATGTGATTACGAATGTATCATCATCTCGGATTTCAAAACTGTCCAGTGTATCTAAATTTTCAGGTGAGGAAATGTCAGTTATGAAATAGAGTCCTTTGTATTTGTACAGGGACTTATCCTCTGGCTCCATTTCTTCAACTGTTGATGTAATAATAGAGCAATTATCAATACTTCCTACATTTATGGTCAGTTCTTTAAAAATCATGAATCTTGCTAAAATTTTAAAAAATGATGTATATGTGAAAAGATTAGTTTTTCTTTGAATCTAAATGTTCTGTGTAGAAGAGAAAGTTTTAATTACAATGTTAAGAACATGCTAATTGCAATTCTTTTCTTACCTTATCTATGTATTCTCTGACAGTCACTCATATCATGTCCTTAAATCATCTTATTTCCTACGGTTCCTCAATGTACTTATACTCCAGCACAGTACTCAAATATTGAAGAAGGCTGATCTTTAGTCAATCATTGTGTCAGCAGTACTTCAGTATTCCAAAAAGGAGTAAGAGAGGACATCTAACATGATTGAGTAATAACCTAATTTGGAAATGTAAAACAGGTCAAGGGGAACTTTTTTTTATCTGATATAGACTTGTATCACATTTCAAATGTATCGTTTTATGAAGAATTATAGATTTATCAATAGGAGATGCGGCCAGAACAATGTTATTGCATTATTTCTCAAACCTGATTTCCAATTCCAATTTCAATATATAAACTGATATAAGAATTATTATATTATTGTTCACCTCCAAAGGGAACAGTACCTCACTATGGCAGAAATCCTTGGATGCTAATCTAAGAGCCATTCTGAATAGTTGCAGTCAGTGTTCCCTCTAATTTTTTTTGCGGGTGGGCGGAAAAGTATAGTGTCTGAGCGGCAGTCCCTTCGGGACTGGGCGGCACAGAAATAATAAATAAACAAACAAACAAACAAACAAACAAACAAACAAAAAACCCACCCTGTTTTGCCTCAGAGAATTTCAAAATAAAATACTGTACTGTGTGTCTATAACAGTGAGCTCATAATAGGGCAACTCTATCAATATCAAAATGCCACTTAAATAGTTGAGCTAGTTTCAAACTAGATTTTGATTTTCTTTCTCTCTTCCTTACTCCCATTCTTTTTCTTTCTCTTTTCCTTCCTCTCTTTTTTCTTTCTGTTTCTCTCTCTTCCTCTCTTCCTCTCTCTCTCCTTCCCTCTCACTCTTTCCCTCTCAGCTTCTGGGCAGGTTTGGAAAACTCTGAGTTGATGATGATTTTTAAGTGAGCGATTGCTCACTGCTCCGCTTAGAGGGAACTATGGTTGCAGTCATACCAGAAAAATCTTAGCTGAAATGTCACCTAACTCTGTTCCATGAAATTCCATTCAATATGATGAGAATATATAATTAGAATTTCATGCTGGATCAACTGTCAGTCCATATAAACCAGAGTTGCATTGCATGCTGTGGCTTCTGAGTATTCACTGAAAAATGTGTCATGGTGCTATAGAGCTCAGCTCCCATGGAGCATCCTGAAGGCAAGTGAAAGAAAAGAATTTGACCAGAGGAAGAAGGCAGAATTTTATGTATTGCATAGAAAATGAGAGCTGTAGAATTTTGAGGGATCTAGTGTGTTTATTGTGTAATCTGTATAGGAAAGTATATTCATTCATTCATTCGATTTTTATGCCGCCCTTCTCCTTAGACTCAGGGCAGTTTACAATATGTTAGCAATAGCACTTTTAAAACAGAGCCAGCATATTGCCCCCATAATCCGGGTCCTCGTTTTACCCACCTCGGTAAGATGGAAGGCTGAGTCAACCTTGAGCCAGTGATGATATCTGAACCGCTGACCTATATGTTTCAGGCTATGCAAGGAATAATTTTATTGTGCAATGTTGCAATTTTTAATTGAACTTACATGATCTTGATTTGCTTGTTTTCTGCAAATGCAACAAAGTTCAATACATTGGGTTAATAATTGTAACAATGTTGTCCATCCTCATTTTGTGTAACTGCTCATTTATTTAAGTTAATGCTGGCAAACCTTAGCTGGCACTTTAAACTTTATCAGTTCAGATGCAATGATTGCACAAACATTCTTGACCAAAAGAGTAATAAGGGATCAGAAGGTCATGACAAATCACTCCTATACTATTGTCCTCTTCATGGATATTTCCATGGAGAAAGTAGATGGCATCTACTCCATTGTGCATAAGTGTATAGATGGTTTGGATGGTTTTATATGTGTGTTTTCATTATCAGAGATTTTATCAAAAGCTCTCATACAATCCAGGGGATGCTTTTTATGCCTTTCCAAAAGCATTTTACAACACGAAGAGTGCAGGGGCTAGGCTGCAGTATTGCAAGTTAATTCTGCCAAATGCCAATAGTTCAATTGTCATTGTCTCAAGGTTGACTCAGCATTCTATCCTTCTGAATCAGGTAAAATGAGAATCCAAATTGTTGGGGTCAATAATGCTGACTGTAAAAGCAGCAGGGGGGGCATAGTGGGGTAGCAAAAATAGAGTTCCAACCCAGAGCATTTTATTGAAAATAAAATGAATTATCCTTGAAACCTAATGTTTTATCAGAAACCTTGATTTTGTTTGGTAGTCTGCAGGAAGGAGGGTTAAGACTGTTATGTGGAATGGAGCAGTTTGGGATGTTCACTTAGGCTGTGAAAATAGCAAGGGACACTTTAGTTTGTTGCCTTTGAGTAAATGTTTACTTTGTGAGTGGCCATTCTTCATGATTATGAAGGCACCTTTACAACAATGCTAAAAATGTGCTTTCAAAATTCTAATCGAGTTGTTTCTGTCATTTCACTGTTCTATAGCTGTTCACTTCTAGGATGTGGGTGAATTGAATGATCTCCTTGTTATGAGTCCATTGATATCGGTATTGTTTTGAGGTTCTTGGAAAATCCTTGGTCAAGTCACATGATTGTCAAGCCATCCCCACATGGCTGGCAAGCCCCTCCTACCAGGTCACATGACCATCAAGACACACCCACAAAATAAGCCATGCCCACAGTGTTGTAGTAAAACTTTTGGTAGCCCTTCAGTGAAAAGAAGCATAGAGAGTGGGCTGTAAAGCACTATGAAGCTGTATATAAGTCTTAAGTGCTGTTTCTATTGCTACTAGTACTACCCATGAAGAGCAAATGTGGACATCCCTGGAAAGTATTTGTGAACTACTGTCCTATTGCACATACAATCTTCTTGATCATGATACTTGAAAAGGTTGAAGTACTGTACACTGTTTTTTATTTCTAGCAACCTTAAGACTTGTGGACTTGTGGAATTAGCTGTCTCAGATATAGTTGGGGGACAAGAAGAGGACAATATTATGACAAAGGGAAAAATAAGTAGTTTTTGGAATACTTTTGTCCATGGTGAGATGCAAGGGAGAAAAAGGCCAGAGTTCAATTTTGTTCTGTCAGTATGATAATTGTTTAGATGCTTTACATTTTTTGTTCTAAAGATTCTTCATATATTTTCACATGATTTGCCTTAGGATCATGATTTGCCCTTGAACATAGACAATTCCACAACTTTGTGTAAGTTGACTCAGCCTTCCATCCTTCCTATGGTAAAATAAAATACAGTGATACCTTTTCTTACGAACCTAATTGGTTCCCGGGGGAGGTTCATAAGACGAAAGGTTCGTAAGATGAAACATTGTTTCCCATAGGAAACAATGTAAAGTCAATTAATCTGTGCAACAAAGAAAAAAACCCCCGCAAAAAAATGCTGCCACTCGGCTGTCACCTTTTAAAACAGCCCGGGGACTTCCCAGCGGCCTACCGATGTCCGAATGCCAAACCCGAACTTCTGGGTTCGGCTTCGGGAGGCTGCTGGGAACCCCCCCGGCTGTTTTAAAAGGTGACAGCCGGGCGGCGCAGCTTCCCAGCGGCCTCCCGAAGCCGAACTTTTGCCGAACTTCCAGGTTCAGCGTTCGGGAGGCCGCTGGGAAGCCGCGCCGCCCGGCTGTCACCTTTTAAAACAGCCGGGGGGCTACCCGGCAGCCTCCTGAACGCCGTTTGGTGTTCGTAAGACGAAAAAAGTTCATAAGAAGAGACAAAATTTTTCTGAACCCCGGGTTCGTATCTCGGGTTGTTTGTAAGACGAGGGGTTCGTATCTTGAGGTACCACTGTAATTGGTAAAACAATGATCCAAATTGTTGGAAGCAATATGTTGACTCTGTAAACCACTTACAGAGAATTGTTAAGCACTCAAAGTGGTATATAAGTTTAAATGCTAGTGTAGTCCTAGTGCTATTGTCCATTTCCTTAGCATTAAAAGTTAGAAAAGCATAATCTATTTTTTAATGCAGATAACACACTAATTCTTCTGACTTACCATATTTTTCGCATATAAGATGCACCGGTGTACAGGATGCATCTAATAATAATAATAATAATTTATTAGATTTGTATGCCGCCCCTCTCCGAAGACTCGGGGCGGCTCACAACAAGTGATAAAACAATATTGTACAGGCACAAATCTAATATTAAGAAAAAACTAAAAACCCTATCAATTAAAAACCAAACAGCACATACATACCAAGCATAAATTATAATAAGCTTGGGGAAAAGGTGTCTCAAATCCCCCATGCCTGGCGGTATAGATGGGTCTTAAGTAGTTTACGGAAGACGAGGAGGGTGGGAGCAGTTCTAATCTCCGGGGGGAGTTGATTCCAGAGGGCCGGGGCCACCACAGAGAAGGCTCTTCCCCTGGGGCCCACCAGACGACATTGTTTAGTCGACGGGACCCGGAGAAGGCCAACTCTGTGGGACCTTATCGGTCGCTGGGATTCGTGCGGTAGTAGGCGGTTCCGGAGGTATTCTGGTCCAATGCCATGTAGGGCTTTAAAGGTCATGACCAACACTTTGAATTGTGACCGGAAACTGATCGGCAGCCAATGCAAGCCACGGAGTGTTGTAGAAACGTGGGTGAATCTAGGAAGCCCCACGATAGCTCTCGCGGCTGCGTTCTGCACGATCTGAAGTTTCCGAACACTTTTCAAAGGTAGCCCCATGTAGAGAGCGTTGCAGTAATCGAACCTCGAGGGGATAAGGGCATGAGTGACTGTGAGCAATGACTCCCTGTCCAAATAGGGCCGCAACTGGTGCACCAGGTGAACCTGGGCAAACGCCCTCCTCGCCACAGCCGAAAGATGATGTTCCAATGTCAGCTGTGGGTCGAGGAGGACGCCCAAGTTGCGCACCCTCTCTGAGGGGGTCAGTAGTTCCCCCCCCAGGGTAATGGACGGACAGATGGAATTGTCCTTGGGAGGCAACACCCACAGCCACTCCGTCTTGTCTGGATTGAGTTTGAGTTTGTTGACACCCATCCAGGCCCCAACAGCCTCCAGGCACCGGCACATCACTTCCACTGCTTCGCTGACTGGACATGGGGTGGAGATGTACAACTGGGTATCATCCGCATATTGATGATACCTCACCCCATGCCCTTGGATGATCTCACCCAGCGGTTTCATGTAGATATTAAATAGCAGGGGGGAGAGGACCGACCCCTGAGGTACCCCACAAGGGAGAAACCTAGAGGTCGACCTCTGACCCCCCACTAACACTGACTGCGACCAACCGGAGAGGTAGGAGGAGAACCACTGGAGAACAGTGCCTCCCACTCCCAACCCCTTCAGTCGGCGCAGAAGGATACCATGGTCGATGGTATCGAAAGCCGCTGAGAGGTCAAGAAGCACCAGGACAGAGGGCAAGCCCCTGTCCCGGGCCCGCCAGAGATCATCCATCAACGCGACCAAAGCAGTTTCCGTGCTGTAGCCGGGCCTGAAATCTGACTGCTGGGGACCTAGATAATCGGCTTCTTCCAAGGACCGCTGGAGTTGGAGCGCCACCACCTTCTCAACAACCTTCCCCATAAAGGGAAGGTTGGAGACTGGACGGTAGTTATTAAGCACGGCTGGGTCCAGGGAAGGCTTCTTGAGGAGGGGGCGCACAAGTGCCTCCTTATAAGGAGCCGGGAAGGACCCCCTCCCCAAGGAGGCGGTGACAATCTCCTGGACCCAGCTCCGTGTCACCTCTCGACTAGCCGAAACCAACCAAGAGGGACACGGATCCAGTAAGCAGGTGGCAGAACTCACAGCTCCAATGGCCTTGTCCACTTCATCAGGTGTCACCAAGTCAAACTCCTCCCAGACAGATGGACAAAGACGTTTAGCCCCAGTCACCTCGACTGACTCATTGTCAGCCGATACTGCTATGCAATTGGAGTCGAGTTCAGCTCGGATCCGAGCGACTTTATCAGCGAAAAATGAGTTAAATTCCTCATCACTGCCCTGCAAGGGTTCCCCAACTCTCCCCTGATTTAGAAGGGAGCGGGTCACCCTAAACAGGGCAGCCGGGCGGGATTCCGCTGATGCAATCAAGGCGGCATGGTACGCGCATCTTGCCGCCTTGAGCGCCACTTTGTAAGTCTTAATAAAAGCTCTTACAAGTGTTCGGTCGGATTCGGACTTACTCTTCCTCCATCGCTTCTCTAGACGTCTCTTCTGGCATTTCAACTCCCGGAGCTCCTCGATGAACCATGGAGCTCTACGGGGTCTAGTGCCACAGAGAGGTCGCAGTGGCGCAATTCGGTCAAGAACCTCCGCTGCAGCCTTGTTCCAGGCCTCAGCAAGAGACTCTGCCGAGCTGTGGACGAGCGAATCTGGTAAAACCCCAAGCGCCTTCTGAAAGCCCTCAGGTCCATCAGGCGTCTGGGGCGGAACCTCCTAATCGGTTCCGCCTCCCTGCGGGGGAGGATTGGAGCCAGGAAGTTGAGCCGCAGTAGAAAATGGTCTGACCATGACAAAGGCAATGCTTCTAAGCCCCTTAGTCTCAGACCACTATTCAATTGCTCCGAGAGGAATACCAAGTCGGGTGTGTGTCCACCCTCGTGAGTCGGACCCCGAACTACTTGAGTCAGGTCCAGGGCTGTCATGGTGGCCATGAACTCCTGTGCTAATCCTGAGGAACCGCCGAGCGACGGCAGATTGAAGTCCCCCAGGACAATAAGTCCGGGGAACTCCACCGCCAGCCCGGCCACCTCTTCGAGCAGCACAGGCAGGGCTGTTGACACGCAGCTGGGAGGCAGGTACGTGAGTAACAAGCCCACCTGAACCCCTAAGTCCAACTTCACAAGGAGTGACTCACAACCCGCGATCTCAGGAGCAACAAGTCTACGCAGATGGAGGCTCTCCCTGGCTACAATAGCCACTCCTCCCCCCCTTCCCTGGGGTCGAGGCTGGTGCCATATCTGAAACCCAGCTGGACATATTTCCGAGAGAGGCACCCCTCCCTCTGGGCCCAGCCAGGTTTCAGTAACACATGCCAGATCGGCCTCCTCATCCAGGATCAGATCCCGGATGAGGAGAGCTTTATTCACGACCGATCTGGCATTGAGTAGCAGCAGCTTGAGCCCAGGGCCCGGATTACACTTGTCACCAGGGCTCCGGTTTGAGCTCACGGAACCGGAACAAGGGATCGCTATTAAGCAGCGATCTCTTTTTCCTCCAGAACGGCTAGCCCCGTGACTCCCGCCATATCTACCTCTCCCCAGCAGGACCGGATATTCTGGCCCTCTGTCACCCCAGAGAAAGATACCCCCATCCCTCCTGTCTCTCTACCGCCAGGTAGGCTAAATTCTGCATTCATACTGACCCTATTGTTCCCGTACATATCGTCCCACTCACCCCACCCGTTCATATTGTAAAAATTGCAATTACCATTTACCTCATCCATACCCCACCCATCCTGCAAGTTAGTCCCACCATTCATTCGATTCATTTCGTATATACCTTCCATCTGATCCCAGATATCCATCACTAAAATTACCCCCCAATAAATTAGTTAAAAATGTATAAAAATTAAAAATAGTTAATTAATTAAAAAGGTTAACCAGTCAGTTATAAAATTAATCTGAGACAATTATATAGATAGAATCAATTAATATAAAACTAGTTCTTGAATAAATAGGTAAAATAAAATTCATCAGTCAATCAGCCAATCCAGAACAGGATGATAAAATGTCTTTAGTAAAATCCTTCATTAAGTCTGTTGTAATTATAGAGCCATCCACCAGGGGCGCAGTTCTTCAATGTAATGCAATAGGGAATACAGGAAATGAGAAATGGGAGCAGGGGGAGGAAGAGGGGGGGGAGACGATGAAGCGACGATCTTAACATCTATCCACACCCTCAAAGTTCGACAATTCAGTTTCCACTGTTCACTCTCCCCCAGCTATATCCACTCTGTTCTTTTAGTCCAATCTCAGCCAATGGCCTCAGCTCCACACGACAGCCTCCAACTCGCCTCAGTCTCCTTCCTTTGAACTCCAACGCCGCTCCCTTCATCCCCCCTCGGCACCAGCGACTCTCACTCACTGGTGCTATACAGGGGATTAGACTGCCGCTCCAGATGACATTCCCAGCTCCTCCGCTCTTCCCAAACGACCTCCGGCGCCGGCAACCAACCGCGTCCTCGGCGTCCTTGGTCTCACAGAACAGGTAGGCACAGGCAGGCACGTCCCAGCCTCGACGGTGGTCTCCGCTCCGTCCATTCAACTCCTCCATCTTTTCTGTTATTCCATTGCTACGGCCCCAGTCACTCTCACTTCCTGGTGCCTCGCGTTTCTTTCCTCTCCGTCTCGGCATTGGGCAGCCGGTAGGAGCAGACGCCATCTTCCGCTCCCCAGCTGATCACCCCCAGCAGTTTCTCAAGGCTATTTTGTCCCCAGCGCCACAAACACACACACCAGCATTCGGTTTTTTGGGTTCCCAGCACAAAAGGCTGACAAACCAGAAGGAATCAGACAACATTTGATCTGGATTGACTCATTTTTTTGATGAATTTTGTCGTTGTCTCAGAGGAGCAGCGAATCCTCCATCTTCTCGCCGCTACCCCGGAACCGGATATCTAGATTTTAGAGGGAGAAAACAAGGAAAAAAGTATTCTGAACCAAATGGTGTAGTATTATATTATTTAATAAAATACCAGTGTAGCAGAATACTTTTTACAACCATGTATATTTTTTAAAACCATGTACACTTTTTACAAACTTCACACTTGACTGCTTCAAGACTTGTGGATTTCAACTCCCAGAATTCCTCCACCAGTCATGATAGTTCAGAAATGGGAATTGAAGTCCACAAGCCTTAAACTTGCTAGGTTTGAAGACTCTTGCACTCCTAACCCCTAACTCAAACAAACAAACAAAACAAAAAAACGAGGATAATTCATTTTGTTAGTTGTTCCTTTAATCACAGAAATGGCTAGTGATAGAATCATTTACAATTACAGTTCCCTGCTGAGGTTGCCTTAATAATACTACTATACCATGAGGTTTTCAAAGACCCCTCTCTTGGCTACTCCAATTTTCATAAATAAAGTGCATGGAAATATATGCTGACGATGATAAACCCGGAATACTCCTTAAAAGGAGTCCTTCTAGAGCAAGGATCTCCACCCTTGGCAACTTTTAAGAGTTGTGGACTACAACTCCCAGAATTCCATATCCACCTTTGCTGGCTGAGGAATTCTGGGAGTTGAAGTCCACAAGTCTTAAAGTTGCCAAGGTGGGAGACCCCCATTTTAGAGCACTAAAGATTCAGCTAAACTCCCATTTTCCTCAAGAGAGAAGGCTTTAAGAAGCCGCAAGATTTACCAGGAAGTTATAAACTTGGAACACATCTTATTCCTGTTCTGCCAGGCTCTCTGATAGGAGCCTCCCAAAAATTCAAGGGTACAAATTTCAGACACACACATGTTTGAAAATTCAAAACAATGTTCTTTATCACAAAATTCAAAATAAACTAAGCACTCTTTTTGTATTGCAAAGAGCACTCTTCCCAAAACAACTGGGTAGTCTGTACAATCACCCTTAAGCAGTCATTAAGTACTTAGCTAGCAGCTGTGAAGAAACTTTACACCCCTTCTTCTTCCAACAAAGTGAGACACACACTCACATTGCTTTGCTTTGTTTTCCAAGGCATGAAAAAGCAACAAAGTCCAGACAACACAGGATTCCTGACGAACTCCGATCAGATATTCTTCCACCACGGCCAAACCCACATGCTGCTATTTATAGCAGCAGCCCAAACACAGGTGGCCTCACTTATTTCCTGTAATATGTTCTTACTTGGTCTCTTCTATGCATAATTCTGTGCTTGCGTGGGTCCAAAATGTCATCATCTGAATCAACGGAAGATAAGGGAGATTGACTGCCTGGGCCGTGTGCCAAGCCCTCCTTTGCCAAGTCACTCCCACCTTCTTCTTCGTCAGAGGAAACTAAACTCTGAACTGATTCTGTTGGCAATAACACAGGCCTGTGACATGTTGAATTTTCCCCTGCATCCCCCTCCCCAATCCCTGGGGCAGGAGCTGGGCCAGAGCCAACCACAACAATTCCCCTCTCCCATCTATTCTTATCTATTTGCATCTTTCCGGTCCCACGACAATCCACTTTTTCGGTTGGGCCGCTCGGGTGAGAAAACCAGTTAGCTTCGGACCGGAAATGCTTGGAACGGTGTGGGCTTTGTGCTTTTCTCTATGGCAGCGTGAAGTTTCCTTGTTTTTTTTCTCTGGCAGGTCCTGGGGGGACGGCTCGTTCATGGCGGGGCATCGCTGCTGCCACTGGTCCCGCCATGGAAAGGGAGCTGAGGGGAAAATATGCCTTTCCCCCTCGGCTGCCTTCCATGGAGGGAACAGCAGCGGCGTTCTGGAGCCTGAATGAGCCCATCCCCCAGGACTTGCCAGACTTTCCCCCTTGGTTTCCTTTCCATGGCGGGAGTGGCAGGTCCTGGGGCACTGGCTCATTCAGGCTCTGAAACACCCCTGCTGCCGCTCTCGCCATGCAAAGGCAGGCTCATCCCTGGGGCAGAGCTGCCAGCCTCCTGCCGAGGGCTGTCAGGTGGCCTCGGCAATATTCAATGTATAAGACGTACCCAATTGTTAAAGCACCTTTTTGAGGTTAAAAGGTGTGTCTTATATGAAAAATACAGTACATGTAGATCTTGGACAATAGACACAATCCATTACATCTTGATCAGTTTTAACTGAAAAAGAATATATATATTGATGTGTATTTATACATTTTGAGTGTACAAATAAATAAAATAAAATAAAAATAAATAAAAATAACTAAAGTAAGTAACTAAAACAAAATTAAGGACAATGGTAGGAATATTTTTTCTTTTTCCTGTTGATAGATTCCTGCTGTCTACCATGGCTGAAGTGATCAAGCCAAGGCTAAGTTCAATACCCCTGATGACAAGCCTCAGGCCACCATGGTGCCATCCAATCCAGCCGCCAGGGACCGTTTGCCCATTGGGTCACAGCCCATGCCTGTTCCCAGGCGTAAGCATCAGTAGGACCAGCAGCTGTCTCCTCCTGCTCCATGGCGATATCTGGTCAATCCCTCTTTGGGCAGGTCTTAGAGCTGATCCTTGTGGAGACGTAGGATAAACGGAAAATTGGGTCTTCATCTTCTAAGAAGCCCAACGTCTGCCCTACCCCTGTCCCAAAAAGGGGTTTCAGGGATTTTGACCACTTCCAAGGGCAAAACTATGGGTGGTACCAAGGTTAGTACAACAGCTGTCATAGGGCACCCCCTGACAGGTCCTTTAGGGGCAGTCAGGCTAAACGCCCTTTCCACCGGTTCAAGTAAACCTTTGTTGGAGCCTCTCATAGAGGGTCATCTGGCCTAGTATACCCGGCAATGGGAGGAAATCCCCACCGGCTACCGGCTCTCAGAACTGCTGAGAACCTGCTGAAACTCATCTCTGGTTGCATGTACAAATCTAGATTAGGCCCATATTGTAACTGAGGGTGAGGTCTTAGGTATAATATGTTTGTTTTAAGTTAATTCAATTTAATCATGGCACCCCACATTATCTAGTCATTACTCTTCAGACTTGGCAAAAGTACTGTAAATCCTGGTATTTGATGTGCCTTTTCATTCTTCTACTCCATCATAATTTTATCTCCAGAGTTGTAGTCTAAAGTGTGTGTATATATTTTATGTTCATTTTTCTATAGTTATATTCATTCATTCATTACACTACTATCTAAATCAACTTGATTATTTTATTTTTTAAATATGAAAGCAGTTGTTTGAGACAGATCATAAAAACATCTGATAATCAATTCTTAGAAGATGGTAACATTCTATTATTTCTACTTTATTTGCCATAAAACAAGGGTGTTAAACTCAATTTCATTGAGGTTTGCCATCAGGGTTGTGTTTTACTTCAGGGGTGCTGGGGGGGCATGTCCAGTGGGGTTTAGGACATTTTGCCTCCACCAGTTGGATGAAGCTCTTTCTTCTGCAGCAGCTGATAGGCCGCTGCATTATCTCCCTCGCCAAAAGGCTGCTAGCTATTCGCCCCAGCCCTTTCATCACAAAAATCCACATTCAGCCACAGCCTTTCGGCCACATGGGACACTTCACCACCATCCAATCAGAACCATCCTAACAAAACGCTAGTTTGGGAAGGAAAGAATGGGACAGTTTGCTCTTTCATACACACACACACACACCAGTTCTAGTCTGACCCCCTTATCATGCAGGAGACCGTTACAGAATTATAGAGATGGAAGGGATCTCAGAGGCCATCCAGTATGACCCCCTGCGCAAGCAGGAGACTGTTACAGAATCATAGAGATGGAGGGGACCTCAGTGCCCATCTAGTCTGACCCCCAGCTCAAGCAGGAGATTGTAACAGAATGGCACAGACCTCCAGCTCAAGCAGGAGACTGATACAGAATTATAGAGATGCCTTTGGAAATATGCAGCTACTTCTAGTCCAGGTAATGCAAAATCTGAGATATATACCGCTAAACAAACTATATTCTTACATCTGTATCTGTCTTCTTAATGTGATAATGAGCCTCTAGCAGGAAGATAACTGAGCAAGCATGTCTGCTTATGTGGATATAAAATGCTAAGTACCAGCTGAAATCATATAGCTTTGGATCAATGTTAAACTGAGGGTATGCCTGGAAAATGCCAGTTTTAATATCTGAAATATTCCTAGTCCCTTATAGGATTATATGTTGATATCACATGGAATTTTTCTTAACAATGATGTTTTGCTTCAACTATAAAGACGTATAACTTACAAAAAGTCTGTCCAAGAAAACTGAGGGACTAAGTCCAAGCAGGAGACTTCTCATAGTGTCCATAACATAAGCAATTAGAAAAGCAATTTGAGGAAGACAGTGGAATTTTACTCTTCTTCAACTGTTTAACTATTTTTGGCTTGCAGAAAATTATACACGTTTTATAAAAAAAGTAATGACTTATAAAGTTTATGTTACTAATTAAAAATGATGAAATGTCAAGTATTAATACATTTCCTTAAACTCAGAGCCATGCTATATGGGCCCTGTACAGAATACCTTCTAAATTTTGTAAATTTTTTACATATGACACAAAAGAACACAATGTAGGTTCACTCCTATTTGCTTGAGTTTAATGTATAGGTATAGACCGCCCATGGTGTGGTTTCTGTCTCATTTGGAAATTATGGGCCCATTGCATGCTGGGTTAATTTTTTCAGCAAGCCCCTTCTTGGCAGGGCTGTTGGTGTCACTGCCGCGAGATGGGTCAGTGGAAGACATCCCCTGAAATTAAGATCTAGTGTCTTTTTGGTGGCAAATATATATATATAAGACAATGTCTTATTTTCTGGAAAACATGTTATAAAAAACTTCATTTTGAATGGTTTGTGGGGTTGACTGGCAAAATATCTAAAAACCTGAATCGACAAGATTGTTGCTGAAAAATATCCATTGTTGTTGAAAAATATTTTGGAGTCTATTGTCTCACTTGCTAAAATGGAATTCACAGGAAGCCTTCTCAGAATCCACTTTTGCCTTTTCATTCCTTTTTTAAAATGTATTCCCAATATGTATTGGTGGGGAATTAAAATATGGATTTGAAAAATATGTGTTACTGATATAGCTTCAAAATTGCTACTTCTCAGAATATCCATAAGTCCTTTTTCCAATTTGCTTCCTAAGTGCATCCCAATAAGCCATTTACTGTGAAATAATTTTGCTCAGGGCACCCAAATGAAAGGTAAAAAAAAATCAACATGTCCACCATTTAACAATCAATGCTTCTCCCCATGACACACCTAAAAAAAGGAGGGGGGGGGTTTCAAACATAAAGAGAGGGGAGGGTGGAGATATCAGGTGAGAGAGGCAAGAAATTAGGGCTATGTTAGCATGTTGTAGTAAGCTTTAAAGTTTTTCTTTTTGGCATCAGTCAAAGACAGGAGCTTGCCAGTTCTATTTAATGTGATGACATTGACAAATAGAAGAACTTAATAGTGTAAAGCCAGTATCACTTATAGTATCTTTACAAAGTTTCATCACCATATATTAAAAGAGAAACAGGCATAAAAGAGAAAAGGAATGACAAAACACATTAAAGGTGCTCAAAAGGGAAAAATACATTTAACAAACACAACAAAGACCTCTGACTTTCTTTTATTACAGAGATATTAACATTACACCCACACTCTAAGTTTAAGAAATAAAACCAATCTATAAACTGTTTTAAAAACTGATAGTCAATATACTCTAAGCTAGTATTCAGAAAATGTTCTCTTAGTTTTATCTAAAAGACAGTAAATTATCAAATGAAAATAATCTTATATTTTGAAAGCTACAATCTTTCTCTAGTCAAAGTCGAACTAATCCACAAACCCGAATGCCATCTTTAAACCTCTATGCGGCTTGGAGCCAGGATGTTGGAAAGACCGCTTGTCCTTTGTTACCCTAGCCCACCAGACTGGGAAGCAAAGTAGGTTGTAGGTCTCATCTATTAGGGAGGTGCATCTTGTAGGGAAGAGGAAAAGGGCCTTCTCTGTGATGACTTCCTCCCTTTGGAATATTATACCCTGGAGATAAGATTAGCAAATTAATCAAGCAATATACATCTTCAGGGAGGCGGAAAATATAATAAATGGGTTTTGCCATGTTGTTTTTGTGGGTCTCTCTTTCATGTATAATACCCAGAGTCAGGGAGCTATGGAAATCCAAATGAATAAACAAATGCCGTACAATATTTAATAATAACACCAAATTTAATGTTGCTCGGTTCTATGTTCCCTGTAGAATTGGGAATTAAATATTACAAGGTGCTATAAAGATTCTTCTTGGAGGTTCATTTCTGATTCAAAAGATGTGTATCACACATTATTTTCCTCCGTTCAGCTGGAAATAGGCTGAGGATCTTCCTGAATATCCCAGCAGAACCTGAAAGGCAGCTTTTCCATCCTCTCCTTAAAGACACGGTCAAACCTTTCACTCTGGGCAACAGTCATGGTGTTCTTCCAGTCCCCAATAGTGCCTGGGAAACAATGGTTAAAAATATGTCAACAGTATATTTATGTTCAATTAAACTAGAGGCTATTTATGTCATCCTGTCATGAAAAAATTAATTGTTACACATATTTCTGTAACTAGGTTTGTGAATGAATGTATATACAGGAAGTATACCTATGGATAAAGGAAGTATACCCTGTTTCAGTTCTATGGGTTGGTGGCGCAGTGGTTATAGTGAAGTACTTCAAGCTACTTCTGCTGATCACTGGCTGTCAGACGTTTGGCAGATCAAATCTCAGTAGGCTCAAGGTTGACCTAGCCCTCCACCCTTCCAAGATCGGTAAAATGAGGACCCAGATTGTTGGGGGCAATATAGGTACTCTCTGTAAACCACTCAGAGAGGGGTGTAAAGTATACTGAGAATCTGGTCTTAGCAGTTCTTAAAAGTAAGTAAATACAACCTCAGATGAACATGATATAAACCATGTCATGATTTATTTTATAAAAAGGAAACCAAAATGGAGAAGCTGTGTGTGTAAAATTTACAATTTGGGAGGATTTTGATTCCATTTTGGAAGCATTTTGTTTACAACGTTCTTTATTCTTTACAACATTTCTTCAATTAATTGAAGTTTGTGAGCATTTGTTTATGTTCACTTGAGGTCCCACCACCGCATGTCACTCAGGTTGAGGCCTGGACCTTGACTGGGCAATTGCAACACCTTGATTCTTTTCTTTTTCAGCCATTCTATGGTCATTTTGCTGGTGTACTTGAGGTCATTGTACTCTGTTGCATGACCCAATGTTCTGAGCTGTCCAACAGATGGCTTCACGTGTGACTCTAGAATACTTTGCTATACAGAGGAATTCATGGTCATCTTAGTGACTGCAAGGTATTCCGAACCTGTGACTGCAAAACAAGCCCAAATCATTCCCCCTTCACCACTGTGCATGACGGTTGATATGAAATGTTTGTGCTGATTTGCAGTGTTTGGTTTTTGCCAAATGTGGCATTGTGTATTGCGGCCAAACATCTCCACTTTGGTCTCATCTGTCCAAAGATAGTGTTCCAGATGTAAAAGCAATGCTTAGCCGCCTCCCTGTCCATCAAACAATACTTAGAAATCTGTATTTACAGTTTTTGGACAGGAAACTGTTTCTTCCTTTGTTAACTAGAGCTGGATTACAGAAGGAAGACACGATAAAAGGCAAATCTCTCTCTTATCTATAAGTTGTTGAGTGATTCCCTTTATTCCAGGTTGAAATGATTAGCCAGTGACATCACTGTTGCCAAGCAGATGCCCGAGGAATGGTACTCCTTTCAAGTTCCCAACAAGGTGCTAGAGAGACTAACAGAAAGATCACCCCATCATGCATCAGCACTTGGATTTCAAACAAGGACTTGCTAACTTTCAAAGCAGTATTCTAACCGTGTGACCCACATCACCTGTGGCGGAGGAGAAAACCTAAGGTAGAGACAGAAGAGGTTGTGTCTCCACCATCCTAAAGTGGTCAGTATGAGCTAAAACAATCCCATTTCCAAAATATAATTCAACTGTGCAACCAATAAAATAATAATTGAAACAGATTGGATTATATCCATGCCCAAAATTTGTTCAGGTGAAAGGAGGACAGCAGTTCAACATTGGCACAGCTAAGAAAGGCTTGCGGCTCCTAAAAATAGGCTGCTGATGAGGCAAACACAACTTCATGGAGAGACAGCAGAAATAGAGGCTATTGGGATATGTTCCTATCACTTTAGAATGCCTTTCAGATTATGGAAGTAATCCTGGCATATTCCAAAATCGTAGCCCAAGATTATGAATTATTACTACTCTACCAGATCCTGCAATTTGATACAGCTTTAAATTAGTTCATCTATAATAATGGGGAATCGACGGAAAATGTTGTTGATATACTTGAAGAACTCACAAGATTATTGCTTCCTTATCCATATCTTGTATATTAAACTTTAATTCTTTTCCTACTGAAAAAAAATACTTTGAGATAAAGTATTTTTTTAATGAAAGCTGTACATAGGAGCAATATCAATGAATGAAACAAAGAAATGCTGCTTTAGGACATCTGGTAAATATTTTCAAGAGGCACGTGGTTGAGAAACATTCTTAGTTACAATATATTTTTGATTCAGACTCTTATATTCTTAGCAGTTTTGACTGCATCAGAGGTTGTCCAATTCCCAAACCAGGCTAAAAAATGCCTTACCTCTCTTAAAAATACATTTGCGTTGAATCAAACTCTTATGAGCCCAAACAGAAAAATATAATAATAAACTTTAGTTAAAATTTTGCTAATTGCAGGTGCATTTTGCTAATTGAATTTCCCTTATTTATTATGTAAATCTGTTAAAAATTAAATCAATTTTGTTTTGCTGAACCTGCTTATAAGACATGCATCCTGTGAATTCTAGCATGACCAGCCAAGTGCTCACAAAGACATCTTTTATTAATCTTTTTTGATATCAAGGTAAAAACACTGTAGCTTCCCTTATTATCCTCCTTTCCTTTTGAAGAGACAGAAACTTATTTTTCTTCAGAGATCTCAGCAGTCCTTAAGTTTACAGATAACCAAGAGTGACTCTCTGGTAACCTCTGCTGCTCCCTATTGGAATAAATTATTTACACATCCCGTTGTTTCTAAAGCTTTCTGTACTTGATGGTTGTTCATATATCACTACACAACACAAAAACATCTTACCTTTTTCATTTCTTCGTAAGACAGGAAGAGAATATTGAAATCACCCTTATGAGCGTACCAGCCTTCTATGTGGTCGAGCCATGAACTAGAAAACACTGTTAGGAGATAAATGAGTTTAACATAAACATGAGGATTAATGCTTGAATTACCTCCACTTATCTTTATGATCCTGGTGGGCCTAAAGATAAATGCATGATAGCTCAACTAGAGACTATGCTAATATCTACATGGTCTAGCCATGAAATACAAAATATGAACTATTTTAATAGGAGAGAAATGGATTTAGTATAAACATGACAGCAGTAGTGTTGGGCGAACCAAACTCGCATAGTTGGGGTTCGTACCGAACTTTGTGGTGTTCCGCATTCCCTCGAACCCGAACCCAAACTTTTTTCAGGTTCGGCATTCCCTCGAACACCGCGGTGGGTGGGAGGGGGAGGCGGGGACGGCTCTGACTCAATGAAGCTGGCTGAAGAAACTTTGGGAGCTGAAGTCCACAAGTCTTAAAAGTGCCAAGGTTGGACTAAACAAATAAGGAAGTTAAGGCCACGACATCACCTTGTTTGTCCTGCAACTCAGAGTAATACTGATTGGCTGCCAAGCAGGAAACAAAACCAAAGTCTGCACCAATCGCCTGTTGCGCCCATTGCCCACGGCAGCCTTAGATCAGCCTGGTGCTCTTTGGAAAGGGGCGGGGGGTGGGTTCTGCATTGACGTAGGCCCCGTCTTCCTGTCTTCTGCCATAGCAGCCGGTGGCCCCTGTCAGACAAAACCTTTCTCTTCCTCCTCCACCGGCATTCAAAGGACCGTCCCCCACACATCCTCTTTGTCCGCTCTTTCCACCCTTTGCTTGCATGCAGCGTGGAAAGAAAGTAATCTCTCTTCCCCTGTGTTTTCTGGAGTGCAAGGCAGCACTGGTACAGCTTGGGGAAGGAAGGAACGAAGGGGCTTTGGGGAGGGGGAGGAGAAAATCTTCCTCTTCCTTCTCCTCTTCCTCCTCCCTTCCTCCTCCTCCTCTTCTTCCTTTTTTCCTCCTCCTCCTTTCTTTCTCTTCCTCCTCCACCCAGCTCTGCTCATCCTGCCCCATGAGCATCCTTCTAATTCCTCACATAGGCCAGGAGTGCTCCGAGCTCTGGTCCCATGCCAAGCGCAGCTGCCGGTGGGATTTCCCCTCAGCCTGACTTCCACACAGGCCGGGTGGGAGGGACTGAAAAATCCTTCCATTAACGTGCCTGCAAAGCCAAGGGAGGGAAAAAAAGAGACTTGGTGGTGCAGAGGCTGGGGGAGTGGGGGGGATTGCCCTCTGCCTGCCACCGTCCCCCAAAACTTTCAAGGAGAATGGAAGCCCCAGCTCATGGCCATCCCCTGTTTGATGAAGCCTGACACTTCCCCCCCAGGGCTTCAGGATCCTGGCCAACAGCTTCAAGCGGGCGGTGGGTGGGAGGGTGAGGGAAGAGGAGAGACGTGCACCTACCACCACCTCCTCCTCCTATTGATCCTGCTCCTCACAGAACAAATAAGAGGCCAAAAAAAGTGAAAAGGCTTCTTGATTGTTGGGAGAGAGCGCAGTTGTTGGGGATGAGGGTGCGCATGAGCAGTTGGAAGAAGAAGGAGGAGGCAGAATGAATGCTGCACAGCTCGGGGCCACAGCACTGCCCCCCAGACCAAGTTCTGCAGTTCAACGTCCCCCCTTCCAAACTGCATGGCCAAGTCTCTTTTTCCCCCCTCCCTTGGCTTTGCAGGCACGTTAATGGAAGGATTTTTCAGTCCCTCCCACCCGGCCTGTGTGGAAGTCAGGCTGAGGGGAAATCCCACCGGCAGCTGTGCTTGGCAGGGGACCAGAGCTCAGAGCGCTCCTGGCCCATGTGAGGAATTAGAAGGACACTCATGGGGCAGGATGGTCAGAGCTGGGTGGAGGAGGAAGAGAAAGAAAGGAGGAGGGGGGAAATGAAGAGAAGGAGGAGGAGGAAGGGAGGAGGAAGAGATGGAAGAGGATGAATTTTCCACCCCCTCCCCAAAGCCCCTTCATTCCTTCCTTCCCCAAGCTGTACCAGCACTGCCCTGAACTCCATAAAACACAGGGGAAGAGAGGTCATTTTCTTTCCACACTGCATGTAAGCAAAGGGGGGAAAAGTGGGGGAATATAGCGGATGAAGAGGAGGTGTGGTGGGTGGTCCTTTGAATGCTAGTGAAGGAGGAGGAGGAGGAGGAAAGGAAGAGGAGAAGGAGGAGGAGGAAGGGAGGAGGAAGAAGAAGAGAAGGAAGAGGAGGAATTTCTCCGCCTCCTCCCCAAAGCCCCTTCATTCCTTCCTTCCCCAAGCTGTACCAGCACTGCCCTGCACTCCAGAAAACACAGGGGAAGGGAGATCGCTTTCTTTCCATGCTGCATGTAAGCAAAGGGGGGAAACAGTGGGGGAAAACAGCAGTCGAAGAGGAGGCATGGGAGGCAGTCCTTTGAATGCCGGTGGAGGAGGAAGAGAAAGAAAGGAGGAGGAGGAAGGAAGAGGAGAAGGAGGAGGAGGAGGAGGAATTTCTCTGCCTCCACCCCAAAGTGGTGGCAGGTAGAGGGGCATCCCCCCACTCCCCCAGCCTCTGTGCCACTGCCCGGCTGTCATCTTCTGAGAAGAGGAGGAGGAGGAGGAGGAGCTAGGCGGCACCAGATGAAAGCGAACACCAGGGAACTGTCGGCCGGTCGGGAGGTGGGAGACGGGAGGAGGAGGAAGAAGAGGAGGAGGAGGAGGGAGTGAGGTTGGGAAGAGGCGTGGTTGACCTTGCTGAGGGGGAGGAGAAAGCGGGTTCAGTGGACTTACCCGAACTCTGCCGCCAAGTTCGTCCGAATCTTCCAAACCCGAACTTTGTTGGGTTCGCCGAAGACAGCAGTCTTCAAAATCACTGATTTCAGTTGTTTGTTTGGTGCTGCAATGATCCAGCTAACCATCAGTCTCACGGATAGCAGCAATTGCACTTTGACTTATACAGTGGTACCTCATCATACGAACTTAATTGGTTCCAGGAGGAGGTTCGTAAGGTGAAAAGTTCGTAAGATGAAACAGGAAAATCCCAAACTTTAGAAGGGAGGCGAACAGCGTGCAGGGAGGAGCAGCTAAAGGGGGTGGGTGGAAGAAGCAAGGCTAGGCTAAAGGGTGAGTGGGAAGGAAGAAAGGCAAGGGGGGCGCCCCTCCCTTTTTTTCTTAACCCTGCTGTTCTGTTCGGGTCGTATGTGACCCGAAACCAAGTTTGAGTCCCTGTAAAACATTTTCCCTGCATATCTGAAACTTGAAATTCCATGAGTTTTCATCATTTCAGGGGTTCTCTCTATGAGAATTTTTTGGGGGGGTGGGGGGTTTCTTTCTTGCTGAAAAAAAACCCCTCCCTAATGTTATGTTCCCGGGTCTATTTGACCCAGACTGCAAATTGATCATTTTAGGTACTTATATTTGGTCTTTTTGAAAGCTTTTTTCACCTGGAAACAGGTTTGAACATTTCTGCACACAATGATATGAAAATTGAAATGAAAAAAGTAAATCTTATTGGTTTATTTCGTGGATATAATGCATGCCCCCCCGTTTTTGTGAATTTTTTTCAATTTTTCCAGTTCAATTTTTTCAATTTTTCCAGTTCAATTTTCATATCATTATGTTCAGAAATGTTCAAGCTACCAATCCCACACCAACTTTAGTAAAATAGAATGGATTTTGCTAGCAAAACTATCCATAAAGTGAAGACTATTTCAAAAAAACGGAGGGGCATGCATTTCATCAACAAAATAAACCAATATGCATCAATTTTTCCAGTTCAATTTTCATATCATTATGTTCAGAAATGTTCAAGCTACCAATCCCACACCAACTTTAATAAAATAGAATGGATTTTGAAAGCAAAACTATCCATAAATTGAAAAAATTCACAAAAACGGGGGGGCATGCAATATATCCGCAAAATAAACCAATAAGATTTACTTTTTTCATTTCAATTTTCATATCATTGTGTGCAGAAATGTTCAGACTACTTTCCAAGTGAAAAAAGTTTTCAAATTGACCAAACATAAGCACTTCAAATGAAGAGTTTTTGGTCCAGGTCGTATGTGACCCGAACATAACATTAGGAAGTTTTTTCGAACAGAACAGCAGGGTTAAAAAGACACCCTTTCAGTTCCTTTGCAAGCAGGTTGTTCTCGGCAAAAATTTTCCTCCCCCAAGCTGCCCCTCCCTCCTCCCTTTTCTTTCTTAAAAAGACACCCTTTCAATTCCTTTGCAAGCACCTTGTTCTCGGAAAAAAATTTCCTACTCCAAGCAGCCCCTCCCTTTTCTTTCTTCAAAAAAGATGGAAAAAAGAAACCCCTTCATCCCAGCAGCAGCTGCTTGGGTTCGTAAGGTGAAAATAGTTCAGAAGAAGAGGCAAAAAAATCTTAAACACCGGGTTCGTATCTTGAAAAGTTCGTTAGAAGAGGCGTTCGTAAAATGAGGTACCACTGTATACTGCTTTATAGCCTTATCTAAGTGGTTTACAGAGTCAGCCTATTTCCCCCAACACCGACCACGAAGATGGAAAGCGGAGTCAACTTTGAGCCTGGTGAGGTTGCAACTGCTTAATTGCAGGCAGTCGGTAGTCAAGAGAAGTAGCCTGCAGTACTGCATTCTAAATATTGTACCACCATGGTTCTGTTCACATTGTTAATGCTCCAATTGTTTCCATTATGGGTCTAAAAATCAAAGTTTGAGAGGACAACTGAGGGGCTGCCCTAAAATCACTAAATTCAGAGAAGACAGAAGGAATAAGAGTTGTAACTAATGTGGCTGAATGCTTCAACTTGTTAAGGGGATATTTTTGTCAAAGTACTGTTGTCTTGTTTGATTTCTGTGTTTTTCTTATTAGGATTTTTGGAGCAATTTGCTTTAATTATTTTATAATTCTTCAAATCTTCAAAGAACTAACATTGGTTAGCTCTTTTATCTTTCCAACACTTAAAAAGCTTCCCGTGAAATTTCATTTGAGTATTTGGTTCCTTAATTAATATTCATTTTTTAAATGTTTAAATTCAATACATCCAATCAAATTCATTCACATCCCAATTTTGAGCCACTAGACAATTTCTTCCTATTTTATCCTCCATATTAAGTATATCTTGGTGTTTCTCATCTCTCTCTCTCTTATTAAGATGGCTTCTCTTTCCTTTTCCACTGACTTTTACATCATAGTTGTCCTAGGAGCCCTGCATTCTTCTCTACCCATCTTTTGTATTAGTAGAATTTACACAAATTATTGCACAATTATTACTACACAAGTATAAAGAATCATTATTTGTTTCTTATATTAGGAGAGAGGTTAGATTGTTTCCTCTTTGTGAGAAACAGATTGAAATATACTCATAATCCATAACAAAAACTGACAAAACATTGTCAAACATAATCAAATTCACTAATATTATGTCCTTAGGTCATCTTATTTCCTATGGTTCCTCAATGTACTTATACTCCAGCAGAGTGTTCAAATATTGAAGAAGGCTGATCTTTAGTCAATCATTGTGTCAGCAGTACTTCTGTATTCCAAGAAGGAGCAAGAGAGGACATCTAACACGATTGAGTAATAACCTAATTTGGAAATGTAGAACGGTTCAAGCAGAACTTTTTAGCTGATGTGAACTTGTATCACATTTGTCTCACTGTATCGATAAAGTTAAACTGTATCGAAGAATTGTTACAAAAATTAGTATGTTTTAAAAATACAAAGTCACTTCTGATTTACATGCCAAGTACAGTGATACCTTGTCTTACAAACTTAATTGGTTCCAGGACAAGGTTCTTCAGGTGAAAAGTTTGTAAGACAAAACAATGTTTCCCATAGGAATCAATGGAAAAGCGATTAATGTGTAGAAGCCCAAAATTCACCCCTTTTGCCAGCAGAAGCGCCCGTTTTTGCGCTACTGGGATTCCCCTGAGGCTCCCCTCCATGGGAAATCCCACCTCTGGACTGCTATGTTTTTGCGATGCTGCAGGGGAATCCCAGCAGGGAAATCCCAGCATTGCAAAAACGAGCGCTTTGCTGGCAAAGGAAGTCCGGAGGTGGCGTTTTCCAGCAAAGGGAGCATCAGTTAAATCACAGCATCGCAAAAACACTGAAGTCCTCGAAACCCCACCTCTGGACCTCTGTTTTTGCAATGCTGCAATTTCACTGAGGCTCCCCTCGCTGGGAAACCCCACCTCCGGTCTTCCGTTTGCCAGCGAAGCACCCATTTTTCCACTGCTGGGATTCCCCTGCAGCATCACAAAAACACAGAAGTCCGGAGGTGGGGGTTCCCATGGAGGGGAGCCTCAGGGGAATCCCAGCAGTGCAAAAAGGGGTGCTTTGCTGGCAACAGAAGTCTGGAGGCAGGGCATCCCAGCGGCGGCAGTGGGTTTGTAAAGTGAAAATAGTTTGTAAGAAGAGGCAAAAAAATCTTAAACCCCGGGTTTGTATCTCAAAAAGTTTATATGACGAGGAATTTGTAATACAAGGTATCACTGTATTTGGAATGTATCATTATATGAAAAATTGCGGATTTACCATTAGATGCAGCCAGAACAATCTTATTGTATTGTTATTGCTCAAACCTGAATCCCAATTTCAATTTCCATATATAAACTGACATAAGAGTTGTTATATTATTGTCCCCCTCCAAAGGGGACAGTACCTCAATATAGCAGAAACCCCTGGATGCTAATCTAAGAGCCATTCTGAATAGCTGCAATCGCACCAGAAAAATCTTAGCTGAAATGCCACCTAAATCTGTTCCTTGAAAACCCATTCAATATGGTGAGAATATATAATTAGAATTTCATGCTGGATCAAGTGTCGGTCCATATGAACAAGAGTTGCATTGCATGCTGTGGCTTCTGAATATTCACTGAAAAATATGTGATAGAGCTATAGAGCTCGGCTCCCGTGGAGCTACTGGGAGGCAACTGAAACAAAAGAATTTGGCTAAAGGAAGAAGGGAGAATTTTACATATGCATAGAAAACGAATGCTGTAGAGTTTTCAGGGACCTAGTGTGTTTATTGTGTAATCTGTATAGTAAAATATATGTTTCATGCTATGCAAGGAATAATTTTATTGTGCAATGTTGCAATCTTTAATTGAACTAATGTGGACACTGGTGACAGCTTGTTTTCTGCAAATACACCGAAGTTCAATACAGCCACTACACAAAACCTCCTTCAGCCACTGCATGCACATACATGGCATATTCCTCATGAATGCTCTTGTATCGGAAAGATGCCCTACTCCTTCCTCATCAGTAAACACTTTTTGGCCAGCAAGAAGTCCAATTACAGTGACTTGGAAAGCCAGACAGTGACCATCTCTCCATTTTTGTACCACAAATACAAATCTCACAAATCTCTTGACTTTTACTACCCCCCTCTAGTCTGGAACACTGGGCTGTTCTCTACCTTCTTCACTCTGAATCAGAGTACAATAAAAGTGCATCTTGTGCACCCACCCCCAATTCCAAACCCCTGGACCTGACCTTCTTGTTGAGTGAAGAGGAAGATAGCAAGACCAACTATGGCCCACCCAGCCCAGCCTCCTCAGCTGGCTTTCCCAAACACAGACAGTTGCATTGTGATTCCTAGACCAGGAAATCTTTCAGCTGTAAATATTGCGAAAAGGAATATGTGAGCTTGGGGTCTCTCAAGATGCACATCCAAAGCCATACCTTGCCCTGTGTGTGTAAGATCTGCAGCAAGCACTCTCAAGGCCATAGCTCCTGCAGGGCCACATTCGAATACACACTGGGGAAAAGCCATTTTCCTGCACACAATGTTGCCCAGACTTTGCTGACCGCTCCAATCTCCATGCTCATCTACAGACCCGTTCAGATGTTAAGAAGTATTAGTGTAGAAACAGGCTGAATTGGAACCCTTTGAATCCCATTGAATCCCGACTCCCCCAGGCAAAGCCATATATTGTAGCCAATGTTCCCTCTAATTTTTTTTCGGCGTGGGCGGAAAAGTATAGTGTCTGAGCAGCAGTCCCTTCAGGACTGGGCAGCATAAAAGAATGAATGAATGAATGAATGAACGAACGAACGAACGAACGAACGAACGAACGAACGAACGAACGAACGAACGAACAAACAAACAAACAAACAAACAAACAAACAAACAAGAAAAAATTCCCTTCTTTTTTATTAAAGGAAATTAATAATAAAACAAAACCAAAATCTATTACTATTAAAACTAAAACAACCAGCAAAACCAAAAACACAACTGTTAATAAATCCATGCTTTAAAATCTTCATTTCTTAAATATTTATCATAGTATTATAGTAATCTAGTAATACTATGAAAATCTACCTGAACACCAATGCATCAATTATTATATTTCCCTAAATTATACTTTTCTATAATTTCATTCAATATTTACGAGCTCAATTAATGTTCAGGCACTTAGCATTTACTATTATTAACTTTCATCAATCTTCTACATTTCCAAGTATATTTTAAATTCATAATGCAAACTCATAAAATCATACAGTACATATCATAAACCCCTTATCATATGTATCTTCCATTAATATTACCTATGTAATTCTATATAGTTCTAAAATTCTAATCCCTTTTTAAAAATTAATACATCCTAATATTAAACAACACCTAAATATATATTTTACCAATATTCCATAGTCAATCCATATTTAATAATCAATCATCCCTCCTCAAATTTCTACCACTGTTCTCATTTCTGGGTCTCTCTCCTGTCTCTCCCCCTTTTCTGTCTCATTTGTTTCTCATTTCTCCCTCTTCCTCTCATTCCTTCCCCTTCTCACTTCTCTCTTTTTCCATCCCTGCCTCCCCCCCTTGTCTGTGTGTGTGTGTGTGTGTGTGAACTTTTGGACCATTTCCAAAAACAGGTGAGGACTAGGGGGAGGGGTTTCTCTGTTATTATTTGGGTGCTTTTTATCATATGCTTTAAATCAAGAGTCACTTTTCTCTCTCTTTTGTTTCTCTATCTTTCCTGTTATACTCTGCCTCAATTATTTTCTCATTTCTCTTTTTCTCCCCTTTTTTCTATCATCTCTCTCTCTTCCTTCCACTCTTCTCTCTCTCTCTCTTGCTTTCTTTCTTTCTCTCACTCTCACTCACTCTCTCTCTCTTGCTTTCGTCCTCTCTCTCACTCTTCCTTCCTCTCTCCTCTCTCTTTCTTTCTTTCTTCCTCCCTCTCACTCTTTCTCTTCTTTCCTCTCCTCTCTCTCTCTTTCTTTCTCTTTCTCTCTCTCTTTCTCCCCCTCGTTCTCTCTCTCTTTTTCTCACTTTCTCTCTCCCTCTCTCCTTTCTATCTCACTCTGTCTGTTGCTCTCTCTCTTTCACTCTCTCTTGTTCTCTTTCTCTCTCTTGTTTTCTTTCTCTCTCTCTTGCTTTCTCTCTCTTGTTTTCTTTCTCTCTCTCTTGCTTTCTCTCTTGTTTTCTTTCTCTCTCTCTCTTGCTTTCTCTCTCTCTCTTGTTCTCTCTCTCTTGCTATCTCTTTCTCTCTATCTCATTCTGTCTGTTGATCTCTCTCTCTCTCTTGTTCTCTCTTTCTCTCTCTTCCTTTCTTTTCTGCGGAGGCCGGCGAAGGTTTTTCTTATTTTGAATGTTCCGGGTGGGCTGGCAGGGGGATGGGGAGAGCAAGCACGCCATTTTGTTGGGATTGAGTCTGAGCTTGTTAATGCCCATCCAAACTCCAACAGCCTCCAAACACCAGCACATTACTTCCACTGCTTCACTGAGTGGAAACGGGGTGGTGATGTATAGCTGAGTATCATTAACATACTGTGCTGGCTGGAGTGCATAGGAGTGGGAGGGACTTATTGTGATTCACCTCCTACCTCTCTGGTTGGTCACAATAAGTGCTAGCAGGGGGTCAGAGGTCGACTGCTAGGTCCCTCCCTTGTGGGGTTCCTCATAACTCTGTCCTCTCCCCCCTGCTGTTTAATATCTACTTGAAACCACTGGGAGAGATTGTCCGAGTTCCAGGTCACCTAATGATTTCTTCTGGTTGCTCTCATCTGTTGGCTCTGACTAGGTTCTCCTTTGCAAGCTGAGAGATTATGCCACCTCTCTCTCTCCGCTGTTACTGTCATTACCCTTCACTCATTCCACTCATGCCACCAGTGCTTTCTCCAGCTGCTCCCGCTGGTTATGTCTGCATGGGACTTTCCTCCTTCCTGTGGTGAGGGTGCCGCGAGCTCCATCCTCTGCCTTCAGCTGCACCCCCCGCTGACACTCACCATCCTCGCCATTCCTCCAGCCACTCTCACCCACTTGTTCCCACAAGCAGTTTCCTTGCAGGCAACTTCAGCTGAGACGTTCGGGCACAGTCTAGTCTTTCAGACACCCACAGTCTTTCTACAGTTCTCTCAGCTTCTCTGCTCACCTCCTTTACCACCTCTCATTTCGTCAACTGTTCTTCAAAACGTAGCCGCCATCTTTCTGGCACCATGGAGCTGCAACTGCCACCAAGGCTAGTCTGCTCTCAGTTTCTAGACAGCTAACGCTTGTCCAACTCCAAATCCAGGTCCTCAAAGAGCAGGGGACCCCAAAGATTGAAAAAAAAGGATTGAGAAAAGAGTTATAAGGTGTTTTTAAGCCGTCATTCACATCAGTGCTCACCTCTCCTCGATCTTCCTCAGTTGCTGCCGGAACCGGAAATGTTAATAGTATTCACAAAGTTTTACAAATGGGAAAAATATTCAGAGTCTCATGCCTACCTAGCCTGAAAGATTAGTCTTTTGTTTTTACCCTTAAAAAGAAGATGACTAAAATAATAGATTCACAGTAACTCATGATCCTGAATTGGTATGCCGCTAAACAAAAGGCAGCAAGCATTAACACCTCCCCACCATCTCAAACTCTCCTTAGTGCAGCTATTCAGGGATACAGTATTTCATTAGTTCTGGGTCAGCAGAGGGATAATTTGCAATGCTTCAAAGACTTATGTCTACAGAAGGCAGTGGGTAGCTATTAAAAGCAAGGCTCCTGTTTAGATGAGCAGCTATGCACTCAAACACCTGTGAATATGACTTTTTTTTAACAACTACTTATTTTCAAAAGAATTGTGATTAATAGCAGGCACTTGTCAGGTGATTCAATATCTGCCTGGGCAGGGAAGGCTGCCTAGGTGTGTGCCAAAAGAGCTAATTAAATTTATTGACAGGTGCCTCCTGAATGCATTTCTATTGTACATTTTTTCCACATCAACAACAAAAGATGGAAAAAACCCAAAAGTGTATGTTTACATTTCAAAGGTACGCTGCTATTTATATATTTTTGTGCCACAATTTTATACTGATTTTTTTAAAAAACATTTTTTATATATAACTATATACCATTTATTGACATTCAATAAAAATGGTAATTTAAAAAAAGCTGTAGACCTTTGAGGGACCTAATGTGTTTATTGTGTAATCTGTATAGTAAAATGTGTGTTTCAGGTTGTGCAAGCAATAATTTTATTGTGCAATGTTGCAATATTTAATTGAACTACATGATTTTGATTTGTGTGGACACTGGTAACTATATACCATTTGTTGACATTCAATAAAAATGGTAATTTAAAAAATCACACAATCCAGGGGATGTCTTCTTATGGTTTTCCAAAAACATTAAGAGTCACGATGGTGCAGTATTCCAAGCTAATTCTATCAATTGTCACTGGCTCAAGGTTGACTCAGACTTCCATCCTTCTGAGATCAGTAAAATGAGAATCCAGATTGTTGGGGACAATAATGCCGACTCTATAAACCAATTAGAGTGGGCTGTAAAGCACTATGAAGCTCTATATAAGTCTTAAGTGTCCTATTACACATACATTCTTCTTGATCAAGATACTTGAGAAGGTTTTAGTACACTGTTTCATATCCATAGCAACTTTAAGAGTTGTAGACTTGTGGAATTAGCTCTCTGAGATACATTTTGGGGACAAGAAGAGGACAATATTATGACAAAGAAGAAAATAAGTAGTTTTTGGGGAAAAATTGTCCATGGTAAGAAGCAGATGAGGAAAAGACCAGAGTTCGGGTTTGTTCAGTCAGCATTTTCTTTGTTTAGATGCTTTATGTTTGTTTGTCCTAAAGATTCTTCATATGTTTTCATATGATTTGCCCTAGGATCATGATTTGCCTTTGAATGTAGACAACTGCATAACTTTGTGTAGGTTGACTCAGTCTTTCATCCTTCCTAGGTTGGTAAAACAAAGATCCAGGCTGTTGGAGGCAATATGTTGACTCTATAAACCATAACTGGACCTTGACTGGGCCATTGCAACACCTTGATTCTTTTCCTTTTCAGCTATTCTATGGTCATTTTGCTGGTGTGCTTGGGATCATTGTCCTCTGTTGCATGACACAATGTTGGCTGTTCTTAGTTGTCAAACAGATGACTTCACATGTGACTCCATAATACTTTGGTATACAGAAGAATTCATGGTCAACTCAGTTGAACCTGTGACTGCAAAACAAGCCCAAATCATTCCCCCTTCACCACCATGCATGATGGTTGGTATGAAATGTTTGTGCTGATTTGCAGTGTTTGGTTTTTGCCAAATGTGGTACTGTGGATTGCAGCCAAACATATCCACTTTGGTCTCATCTGTCCAAAGACAGCGTTTCAGAAGTCAAAGGAATGCTTAGCCACCTCCCTGTCCATCAAACAATACTTAGAAATTTCACTCTGGAAACAGTCACGGTGTTCTCCAGTCCCCAACAATGCCTGGGAAACAATGGTTAAAAATATGTCAATTATTTTTGCATTCAATTAAGCTAGGGGCTATTTATGTCATCTGTCACAAAAATGTTCATTCTTACATATATTTCTTTGACTACATTTGTATATGAATATTGTTGTGATTGGCTCTGGCCCAGCTCCTGCCCCAGGGAATGTTGAGGTGGATGCAGGGGAAACTTCAACATGTCATAGGCCTGTGTTATTGACGACAGAGTCAGTTCAGAGTTTAGTTTCCTCAGACGAAGAAGAAGGTGGGAGTGACTTGGAAGAGGGGGGCTTGGCACACAGCCCAGGCAGTCAATCTCCATTATCTTCCATTGATTCGGATGAAGACGTCTTGGACCCACGCAAGCGCAGAATTATGCGTAGAAGAGACCAAGTAAGGACATATTATAGGAGATAAGAGAAGCCACCTGTGTTTGGGGAGGGGCTCCAGTAATTAGGGCTGCTGCTATAAATAGCAGCATGTGGGTTTGGCCGTTGTTGAAGAGTATCTGATCGCAGTTCTTCAGGAATCCTATGTTGCTGTTTTCTGGACTTCGTTTGTTGATATTTCATGCCTTTGAAACCAAAGCAGAGCAACGTGTGTGTGTGTGTGTGTCTCACTTCATTGGAAGAAGAAGGGGTGTGAGGTTTTCTTCACAGCTGCTAGCTAAGTACTTAATGACTGCTTAAGGGAAATTGTACAGACTACCTGGTTGTTTTGGGACGAGTGCTCTTTGCAATACAAAAAGAGTGCTTAGTTTATTTTGAATTTTGTGATAAAGAACATTGTTTTGAATTTTCAAACATGTGTGTGTGTCTGAAATTTGTACCCTTGAATTTTCCGGAGGCTCCTACCAGAGAGCCCAGCAGAACAGAATACATATTTGTTATTATTGTTAGTTGCAAAGTCATGTCTGGCCCATTGTGACTCCATGGACAATGTTCCTCCAGGCCTTCCTGTTTTCTACCATCTTCTGGAATCCATTTAAGCTCACGCCTATTGCTTCAGTAACTCTATCTAGTCAATTTATTCTCTGTTATCACATTCTTCTTTTGCCCTCAATCTTTCTCAACATTAAGATTTTCTCCAGTGAGACAAAGCTTCCTTCTCACTTGGTGGCCAAAGTATTTCAGTTTCATCTTTAGAATCTGACCTATTTTTTTTTAAATTAGATTTTATTGTTTTAAAAAATAACAAATAAAATGCAACACATTTACAAATATACAGTTCATTCAAAAATATACTTGAATGAAGGGAAACAAACCACAAAGAGCTTAGTGTTAAACACAAGAGAGATGTAAAGTTTTGTCCTTGTTTTGTCTTGTCTATGTATATATTTGAAATAAAAACTATTTTTTTAAAATAAAATAAAAACAAGAGAGATGACCTTGCCCTCTCTTTACTACTTTGTTCTTACTTATAGTTTTTCATATCATTTAGCATATTTGCCTTTTCATATTCCTTCCCTTATAATATTATATTGTTAGTTACTAATCATAAGTTATATTAGTGCTAGAAAATAAATTATTAATCAGTAATTAAAGTCATTGCTCATCAAATTAGCATACCTCACCTTTCATTAATAAGCGGTCATTTAATTCCATTCTTTCCTGCCTATAATTCTATCATGTCCAAACATCTTTCTTCATAGTTTCTTTAAAATCACCTCTCTGTATTATGTTTGATTTGTTTATCTTCTTATTTCTTTCTTTATTTCTTTACCTATTTGTGTATTTGTTTTTGGCTACCAATTATACCGTTTATCTGATATTTTATAAAAAACTGAATCTTCTTTCTCTTTTATCCTCATTGTTAATCTATTCATTTCTGCCAGTTCCAATATTTTATTTTTGATATGTACATTGGTGGGCACAGTGTCTTTCTTATGTTCTTGTGCACAGCAGATTCTTGATGCAGTTATCAAATGTATGATCAGGTATCTGTTGTCCTTATTTATTTTTGGGTCAATCATGCCTAGTAAGAATATTCATGGGAGATCCCTGGATAGATTTTTCTTAGTCTTACTGGAGCAAGATGCCAATGATAAAACATTTTACATAAATTTTCTTTATAGCTGTAGATATTGTTAGTTTAAGATTATAATTCCAAATATTTTCCCAATCATCTAAATCAATTGAATGTTCTATATTTTGAGCCCTTATAACCATTATATCTTTTACCCTCTCTTCTTCCAGTTTATTTTTTAATATACAGATGTAAAGGCTCAAAATTGTTTTTTATTCTGGACCTGTCTAATAATAATAATAATAATAATAATAATAATAATAATAATAATAATAATAATAATAATAATAATAATTTATTAGATTTGTATGGTGCCCCCTCCAAAGACTCGGGGCGGCTCACTACAATAATAATAACAATGTTACAATAGAAACAAATCTAATATTAAAAAACAGTTTAAAAACCCCATCATTTAAAAACCATACAACACACACATACCATACATGAAATGTAAGAGCCTGGGAGAGGTGTCTCAGTTCCCCCATGCCTGGCGATACAGGTGGGTCTTAAGTAACTTGCGAAAGACAAGGAGGGTGGGGGCCGTTCTAATCTCTGGGGGGAGTTGATTCCAGAGGGCCGGGGCTGCCACAGAGAAGGCTCTTCTCTTGGGGCCCGCCAAATGTCATTGTTTAGTCGATGGGACCCAGAGAAGGTCAACTCTGTGGGACCTTATCGGCCGCTGGGATTCGTGTGGTAGAAGGCAGTTCCGGAGGTATTCTGGTCCAATGCCATGTAGGGCTTTAAAGGTCATTACCAACACTTTGAATTGTGACCGGAAACTGATCGGCAGCCAGTGCTGGCCACGGAGTGTTGTAGAAACGTGGGTGAATCTAGGAAGCCACAGGCTAGCTCTCGCGGCCGCATTCTGCACCATCTGGTGTTTCCGAACAGCCCCATGTAGAGAGCGTTGCAGTAATCGAACCTCGAGGTGATGAGGGCATGAGCGACTGTGAGCAATGACTTTATTCTTTATTTATTTCTTTATCTATTTCTTGATAGTTTGCTTGAAAACCAAATCTTGCCAAATCTGCTCTATATGTATTCTGCAATTGGAAATATGGCCACCAGTCAATATTTAGTCCCTCTGTTGCCAATTTTCCCCTCGATTTGAGTTCATGTTGTTCATTTAATAGGATCTGGCTTTCTAAAGAGCTGTCAGGGTTTATCTCCTCTAGCACTGACTGATTTGATCACCTTGCAGTCAAAATAAAGTTTTAATTATAATATTAAGAACATAATAATTGCAATTATTTTCTTACCTTATCTTATCTATATATTCTCTGACAATCACTCACATTATGTCCTTAAACTAGGTTATTTGCAATAGTTTCTCAATGTACTTATATTCCAGCAGAGTGTTCAAATATTGAAGAAGGCTGATCTTTAGTCAATCATTGTGTCCAGCAGTATTTCTGTACTCCAAAAATGAGCAAGTTTTAAATCCAAAATTTGTTGGAACATATAGGTGAACAACATGGAGAGACATTTAATCATGCTTGGTGGATAGACAAAAAAACTACAAAAATCATGCTTGGACAGAAGGAAAAGGGGGGACATGATCGAAACATTTGAATATATTAAAGGGTTAAATAAGGTCCAGGAGGGAAGTGTTTTTAATAGGAAAGTGAACACAAGGACAAGGGGACACAATCTGAAGTTAGTTGGGGGAAAGATCAAAAGCAACATGAGAAAATATTATTTTACTGAAAGAGTAGTAGATCCTTGGAACAAACTTCCAGCAGACGTGGTAGATAAATCCACAGTAACTGAATTTAAACATGCCTGGGATAAACATATATCCATCCTAAGATAAAATACAGAAAATAGTATAAGGGCAGACTAGATGGACCATGAGGTCTTTTTCTGCTGTCAGACTTCTATGTTTCTATGTTTCTAAAAAAGCTATAAAATGGGTAGCATTGTTCATAAAAGGTTGACACTGGCAGCCTTCTTGCATTTCTTTGATTTCAATTTTAATCTTCTAAGGCAAGTTACCTGCTTTTAAGGAGAAGAAATTGGCAAGAATATTTACAGGCAAAAGAGGGACCCTCTTTTTCTCCTCTGAAATTCTGATCAAATATATCAGGACTTTCAAACTCATCACACGCTGGCCACACCCATGCTTAGTCCCAATATGTGACATGATGCCACCATGATGACATGAGTCTGACACCCCTGAAATCCATTAATTCTCTACAGGTCTCATCTAGCACAAGAATGTCATCTGCTTGGGGCCAGGCATTTTTTATCACAACCACCATACATAGGAATTTCCTGAATTTTTTCTATTGGGTATTTCAAACATAAAGTATAAAAAAGAAATTTACTATTTAATAATACATATATTGACAGCGGCACGAATAACATTCGCGCAGAAATGGAAAGAAAAGACGATACCGAATGACGCTGAGGTGTTTAAAAAAATTATAGAGTGTGCAGAACTAGATATGATGACTAAACGTTTGAACAATCAAACCGAAACAGAATTTTATAAAATTTGGGATAAAGTATATGATTGGTGGAATGTTAAAAACAGTATAAAAAATTAAATATATAAGAATAAATGACTATTATAAAATCATAAGATAGAACTATATAGTTTATATTATAACTAACTTAGAAGTGTTTATATTATCTCCTTCTTGTATTACTAATAATTTGTTTATTGCTTTTTGATATATATATATATATATATATATATATATATATGTATATTATTTTTCATGATTTTTCTAAAAAAAAAACCACACATAAAGAAACTTAATTAATAATTTTAATTTTAAAAATGTATAACTAAACTTAACGATAATGTAATCTTCAAGTGTGGTTTTTCTGCTTAGATCTGATAATAGTTAGAGTTTTTTATATTTTGTATTAGTTAGACTTCTATGATAAGCGGAGCAATGGTAGCTCCTTAAATGTTCAATGTTGTATGTCTTTGTTTGTTTTCTTTTGAAAATAATAAAAAATTTTTTTTTAAAAAAAAGGAATTTCCTCCCTACATTAAACACAGGGGCGTACATAAGTGCACTAGCCTGCCTTTCATCCCCTGTCCAATTGTCTCTCCTTGTCTCTCCTTAGCTCATATATCATATATCTTTTCTTCCTTTCATATATCTTCTCCTCTACTTTGATATCCTTTCTTTATATATAATACCTCATGTCCATCCTCTTCAATATGTGTTGTGTATTGGACAAAATAAATAAATAAAATAAACATTATGTTCTGAGTTTCAAGCAAACAATTAAGGCTTGCTTATTTTATCAAGTGGAGGAAGGCATTTGAACACAGACTCTTATGTCTGGTTATAACCCTCTCTACTCATAACCATTTAAAAGTGTGTATGAGTGTAAATGGTGCTTAAAATCAGAGTATGTTTATTCATAAAGGAGTTGTGTGTGTTCCCTGTCAGCCTTTGGAACCGTCAGATTCAGAAGACGAAGACAATGTGGAAGCTGTAAATCATCCTGATTTAAGAGATGTGGAGGAGGAGGCTAATGGTGACAAAGAGTTAATAGAACATCCATCTCACGAAAGTATGGAAACTAATAATTCTTCAGATAGTGGGGGTGTTGAGAATAGTCCTTGGTTAAGTACAAAATTCCAAAGCTTAGAGAAAAAAAGACGAACATGGGGGGAAGAGGTTTTAAAATGCTAGTCAGTGTGTGTAAATTAATTAATTACATCACATCCAGAATTGACCAAAAGAGATAAATGTTTTTTTTCAAAGTGCTATGAACAATATGGAGCTGTATGCAGTTTCTCTAGAGAAATGAGTTTTTATATTGCATGATAAACTGTTTTTAATAGCGTGAACCTGACCCAGAGATAAAAAGATGTTTTGAAGTAGACAGTCTGTGATTTCAAGAAAAATTGTAACTTCATAGTTTAGTCTGTGAGATTGGAATGCATTTTGCATGCATGACGACATCCAATGTGGAAGGAAAAATTAAAAAAAATGTTGTTTTGAAAATTACAAGCCTGTAAAGCTCGTATTCTTGGAGCAGCCAGCCAGATCCCAGTTCAGGTCCCGAACATGAGTTAGATAGGGTTGCTTTTTAATCTCTATGTCAAAAAATATTCCAGCATTCCTGTATGGTTCAGACATCATATGTCAAAGATCCATGGTAAAGTTATTGATATTCTTTAAAATGCTGATGATATGGCTCTAATAGTGCATTGTCAATTAGGTCTGAGAAAACTGTTGCATTCTCAATTTTAAATATCAATAACATTAAATCTAAAATGAAGGCATGTAGCAAAAAAAGGGTGAAATACAACTGGCTTTTAAAATTGAACAAGTGAATTCTTTCATTATTTAAGAGCAAAGGTTTACCAACACAAGTTTGAAGATAAATCATTTTAAAACAAGTTTGATGAAAGCTAAGGCAAATACCAAAACTTTACATACATGTTTTAATTATAATTATCCATGTACCTAGACCCTGTTATTGAAAGGATTGGCCAGAAATAATCCCAATGCTGGCCTATGGTGTGGAATTGTGGGATCTTATGAAAGCTGTCTTATTTTTTAAAATGCATATTGAGAACTGATACAAACATGGTATAAGGGCAGACTAGATGGATCATGAGGTCTTTTTCTGCCGTCATTCTTCTATGTTTCTATGTTTCTATGTCAAAGCAGAAAGTATTTACCCCAAACAGAGTCATTCAACAATTAAAATTTTGTATCTATTGGCAGAGGATTCAGTTTATGGATCTTGTTAAAGCTACCAAAAATATACCTAGCTGAACAAATAAGTATAGCTCAGTCCATTTCATGACTGTGATTTACCTAAATTATTTAATAGCAACATTTAATTTCAATGACTTTCCAGGCAAAATAAATATTTAAACAGATACTCTTACCCTTGCTGCTCTGTTCAAAACCACTATACCCTTGTACTGTTTACGAGTCTGTGTGACTGGCACCAAAATTTCTTTATTTTAAGGGCTTATATTTGGTCAATTTGAAAACTTATTTCCCTTGGAAACTAGGTTGAACATTTCTGCACACAATGAAATGAAAAGTGAAATAAAAAAATAATGCTTATTGGTTTATTTTATTCATAAAAGCCCCCCTCCTTTTTTGTGATTTTTTTTTCAATTTATAGATAGCTTTGCCTGCAAACAACGTACAGTACAATTTTACTATATTTTGTATGGAATTACTAGTTTGAACATTTCTGAACATAATGATATGAAAATTGAACTGAAAAAATGATGCTTATTTGTTTATTTTGCTCATAAAAGGGCCGTTCCCACCCCATTTTTTCAAGCATGTCACTTTATAATTTTTTCTAGGCCCCTAATTCCAGATATTTTCAATAACTTTGGCATTGAATTACCAGTTTGAACCTTTCTGAACATAATGAAATGAAAATTGAACCGAAAACATTGATGCTTATTTGTTTATTTTGCACATAAAAGTCCCCCCCCCCCGCTGTGCTCAATTATTTCAATTTATATAAAAATTATGCTGTTAATTTCAAAATTACATACTTGTTTTTAGTAAAATGGATTTCTTTCATAAAATTAGTTGTCTGGCTATCATGTGCTTGCTTTTCAAAAGGATATTCCCAATATTCCTAGCCAAATCTATATAAAAAGTGAAAATGGTTGCAAGCAGCTGGGGGGAGGGAGCTTATTTCTGATTTTAAAAAACCCAATGAGCATCATTTTTTCAGTTCATTTATATTTTTCTTATGATCAGGAATGTTCAAACTAGTAATACCACACCAAATTTAGTAAAATTGTCCGTATTTTGCAGGCTAAACTATCTATAAATTGAAAAAGAATTCACAAAAAAAGAGGGCGGGCAGGCTTTTATGAACAAAATAAACCAATAAGCATTATTTTTTAATTTCAATTTTCATTTCATTGTGTGCAGAAATGTTCAACCTAGTTTCCAAGGGAAAGAAGTTTTCAAAATGACCAAATATAAGCACTAAAAATAAACAATTTTCAGTGCGAGTCACACAGACCCGTAAACAGTACAAGTGTGACTTTTTTTTGCCCAGCAAAAACTAAGCCCCCCACCCCCCAAAAAAATTTCTCATAGACAGAACCCCTGAAATGATGAAAAGTCATGAAATTTCAAGTTTCAGAAATGCAGGGAAATTTTTTTACAGGGTCTCAAACTTCGATTTCGTATTGCACAGACTCGAACAGATCAGCATGGTTAAATATCAGAGCTGAAACAGAAAAGGATTGATTGGCAAAAATAGATCTTTAAATTGGCTGGCTAAGAAGAAGATCATTTTTTCAATTGACAAATGTCAGTGAGTGAATTTGATGCAATTCCTAAGAAGGACCTATTCTAGAGCAAGAATTGAGTTCTTGGATTCCTTTCCAAACGCAGAATATGTGTTTGGAATATGTGTTCAGTCACTGGAGAAATTGCATGTTTGTTTCTTGACTCTGAGATGACCAGTCTAAGGATTCATAGCAAACACTGTAATGCAACATCCAGCAACTATAGCATTCCCACACAAAAAAGCAAAAGTATGGATTCAATGTGTAGATGATACCTTCATTATACTAAAAAATGGAACAACTAGTGAAGACAGATGACACAATCAATAACATCCTGAAAGAATAATATTAAGAAGGCAAAAAGAGAAAAAAAACATATTCCTGGATATCTTCATGATCAGAATAAATGAGAACAAATTAGAAATGTAGGTCTATTGAACAATAAACAATATTCACTAAATGTTCCAGTTACAAAGTAACAAAGTAGCCCACCCACAAGGTAGACTATATAAAGTAGCCCACCCGCAAGGCAGGCTATATAAAGTACCCCACTTGCAAGGTAGGCTATGTAAAAATACAATTTGTATCAGTACAAACATTTGGCCTTATTTGTGGAATCAAAATACAAAGGATAGTAAGAATTTCAGAAGGAAGTACAGTGATACTTCTACTTAAGAACTTTGTTATGCCTGTAAAAAAGTTAAATGAGCCAAAATTCACTGATTGGCTAAAACGTGGCTTAAATGAAAAGAACCGCCGAAGTGAAACGGTTGTTTGAATTGTTTCCCGCCTAAATAAAATGTATAAATAGGGCAACGGGTTAGCCGTTGCCCTTGTTGGGAGTCGATAAACCTGTTGCAGTGAATCAGCCTCCGAGTACTGATTTAACAAACTTAATTCATTCCATGACCAGGTTCTTAAGTAGAAAAGTTTGTAAATAGAAGCAATTTTTCCCATAGGAATCAATGAAAAGCAAATAATGGGTGCAAACCCATTAGGAAAGAAATAAAAGCTTGGAATTTGGGTGGGAGGAGGAGGAAGAAGAAGAGGAGGAGGAGAGATGCTGCTGAAGGAAAAAGGTGAGGTGAGGGGAATCAAAAAATTCAAAACTTTAAGGCTTTTTAAAAAAGAGGGACTCTGAGGTGGCGAGGAGGAGCACGTGCCTCCCATACACCCGGCATGAGGCTGCCTCCCATACACTGTGACAGAGAGACAAACCCAGGCAGGAGAGAGGGGGGAACCTCCCTCCTTTGACCAAAAGGTGGCTGCTGCTGCTGCTACCTGCTTTCTCTTCCTTCCCATGCTGAAGGGCTCCCCTCTCCTTTCACTCGCTCGCTTTGTAGCTGGTGCCTTTCTTTCACTGTGGTGACTCCTCGGTTTGGCGGAAGCTGAGTTGATCTGGCTGGGGCAAAGCAGCCCCTTTTGCCTTTCCATGCCCAGATGCTCCGTGACGCAACCTCACGCTGGGTGTATGGGGGAGTAGATTATACCCTCTCCAAATGCGCAGAGAAAGGAAAATGCTCCATTCGCTCTGGGCTGCCCAGAGCAAAGGGAGCGTTTCTTTTGTCTGGACTCTGGCAGAGGTTTATTCCCTCTCCAAGCACCCAAAGAAAGGAAAATGCTTCCTTCACTCTGGACTGCAAAAGCCTCCTTAAGTGCCACCAAAAGGCTCCTCTGGCAGCCCAGAAAAGCCCGAGATGGCCGGGATTAAAGGGGGAATGACAGGAAACTCACCAGGCCTTTATGCTTCTCTCAAATTTCCTGGAAAAATTTTTTGGGCTCAGGTTCTTAAGTAAAAAATGGTTCTTAAAAAGAGGCATAAAAAATCTTGAACACCTGATTCTTATCTAGAAAAGTTCTTAAGTAGAGGCGTTCTTAGGTAGAGGTACCACTGTATTATTAACTGTTTTCTGCAGTTTGTATTATATTTCATAATAGCACAGAATTTAATGTTGCATTGTATATTATTTCTGCAACGTTGAGAATTAAATATTGCAATATTACATAAAGACCATTCTTGGAAAGTTAATTCTGATTCAAGCTATTTGAAGGTACCTATCCCACATTATTTTCCTTCCCTGAGCTGTAAATAGGCTCAGGATCTTCCTGAATATCCCAGCAGAAACTGAACGGCAGTTTTTCCATTCTCTCCTTAAAGACACGGTCAAACTTTTCACTCTGGGCAACAGTCATGTTGTTCTTCCAGTCCCCAACAATGCCTGGGAGACAATGGTTAAAAATATGTCAACAGTTTTAAAGTAGAGGCTATGCCGCTGGCGACTTACCGCCGGCGAGGGTTGCGGCGTGGGCCGGGGAAGGAGGCCGCCATGTTGGGGGCGGAGCCTGTGGCCCCCACATCATCCCCGGGGGCCGCAGCGTGGAGTTTGGGTGCGTTGGTCACCCACTTGACCGGGCAGGAGGGAGGCAGCCATACAGAAGGGGCTGCCTCGTGGCGCAGTGCCTCCTGCCCGCCGGCGCGGGACATCTCTTGCCCCCCGAGCTCGCCGGAGGACGGAACGGCGAGGAGGGACCAGCGCGCTTTTCTCCCCGTCGGGAGGATTGGCGAGCGCGGCTTCTGAAGCCCCTGGGATCGATGGCGATCGCCGGGGGCAGCTTTGTTTACGGGGGGTCCGGGGGCGGCGGCATCCGGCGCCCGTGCACAGGCTGTTCGCCGGGCGCCGGTCTGGATGTCGGGGTCGCGTCTCCTGCTTCGTTGCCGGCAGCGCGCAGGACGGCGCCGGCGAACAAACTGCGGGATTCACCTGTTTGCTTGCTGGGGAGAGGGGGGAGGGGGTCAGATGGCTGCCGTGCCGGCACCCCTCCCCCACCAACCTTAGCCTCGTGCATATGGCGGCAGGGCGCGCGGGGGTTTCAACGGCCTGCCAGCCGGGTTGAGGTTTCTGGGGCCAGTGTTCCGCCGGGCGGTTGATCCAGGGTGCTTACGGCCCTGCCGGCTACGCACCTGGAGCGCTTCGGTTCGGGGAGGCCCGGGCGAGCGCTAGGGAGTGGGGCGACGGCGGCGGGGAGGCCGTTCGACCTTCCTCCACGTGGTTGGTTTCCTTTTGCCGCTGAGTTTCGGGGTCAGGACTCTGCGCAGGGGGGGGGTTTCTTGCCTCCCGGCAGCCCCTCCCCCATTAGCACTAGCCGGGCGGACACTGCTTGGGGCCCCCGTTTTCCCCTGGTAGAGGGGAGATCTACAAGATTATGCCCCTTGCTAGTGTACATTAGTACGCAGCGTTTGCTGTGAGCCGCCCCGAGTCTTGGAGAAGGGCGGCATATAAATCTAATAAATTATTATTGTTGTGGTTATTATTATTATTATTATTATTATTATTATTATTATTATTATTATTTTTATTATTTTTATTATCATTATTGCGTATAGAACAGTTCATAATGATAGTGATCGGTGAGGAGCATAGTTCCAGCTGTGGGCAGAAGTTGTTTGGTTCACTGAAACCCACAGGATTAATTTTGTAGAGTCACGGTAGCCTGGATTGGGGGAGGGGGATTTATTAATTGGTCATAGAATTACGGTTGGTTTGTCCCCCCCCCCATTTTCTGACAAAGGGGTGATTTCTTGATTACAATGCCAATATTGACCTATTTCTTCACCGATCTAATTTTGCATATGGACAATTGGGCAACCCAGTTATTAGATAAGATGCATTTCGTTCTTGACTGATTTATTGCAGAATGAATTATAAACACAAATGATTAAGGTAGTGATTGTTATTAATCCCCTAGAATCAGGGGGAACTTACATGGGAGATATGGATGAATGCAGTGGTTGAGGGATCTAATTCCTCCCCTTTTAGGGATCTTTAGCTGATTAAGTAGTTGGCTTAATTGAACCACTGGGTTCAGTTTTATTTAATATATTATTAATTCATTCTATTGGTTTAATACTAATGGGGGGTTTATGGTATACAAACAGAGGAACAAGGCTCGTGTATGCAAGCTAATGATCTGGGATAGGCCAAAGGCTGGGTTTTTTAGCTTGCTGGATGCATAAAGAGTTAATCAACGCTACAAGGATATATATATTGTCGGTAAAGGGGGGCGACATGCAAAATTAATGAATTGTTATTATGGTTGTTACTACGGTTGTTATAAGGGATATATTTTAATTTTAGTTTATGAGTTATGAGCTAGACACCAGTAATTCAGGTGGACAGCAGCATTACTATGCCCTCATTGCGAGGAAGGGGATTGCCCTCATGGCGGTTCCCACCTTTCCCCAGTCAGGGCAAGGCCTGGAACACACACACACACACCCTGGCGGTAAGCGGGCTAGGCCCAGTCGCTCACTGCAAAGGATTGCATTTCTAGCAGATTGGAGGGTGTCTGTGGGCACTGTCCGCTTGGGTGCCTTGGGTGTTGTCGTTGTCATTGTTATTTAGTATTTTATGGTTTTATTGAAGGAGTGGTCGATCCTTGGGCCAAACGTTCAGCAGACGTGGGCAGGGGATCTGCAGTAGCTGAATTTAACCATGCCTAGGATAAACATATCCATTGTACGATAGCGTACGGGACAGAGTGTGGGGGTAGACTGGATGGACCATGGGGTCTTTTTCCTGCCATCAATCTTCTAGGTTTCTCTCATTGGCCACTTCGGCCCGGGCACATGGTCTATACGAGGTACCTGTTGACCTTATTACATGGGGAGGTAGTAAAATTGGCACTGGACGTTTGGGCGATGGGGGGCAAATAATCAGGATACTCTGAACCTGTTGTAGGCTATGGCAGTTCCATTCGGGACAAGAACCATAAGGAGAACCAGACATTGGTAAGAGGGTCATTACAGCAGGGAAGCACTTCTGCCTTTATAGGATGTTTTAGGGGTTAAGGCACTGATACTCCCCTAGACACTGGGGGGTAGGGCTCTATCACTATATGCATGGCTGTTGGTTGCTCCTCACTACTAATGTTCTGAATTTTGCCACGTGTCTAAATGTCATTTGTACCGGGGGCTGTAACAGTACGGGTGCAGTCGGTAAGCAGGCCTTTTCTGTACCGACAAAACTGAGAGCTCCTATTAATATCATAACTACAGCCAGCAGATCCCCAGGTCTTTACCATGCTGAAGTTTGGAAATCTCCTAATCTCTGGTTAATCCACTCGGAAGTAAGCAAGGGGGAATCCAGATTGTGGGGGCAATAGCCTGGCGCTGTGTGAAGGGTGCTGCGGCCAACATGTTGTGAGCCGCCAGAGGTCTGGGGCAAAGGGGCGGCATGATGATTGCATAAATGATTAAATAAATGAATTAGTCAGTTTATCGCAGCCCCCTTTAGTTGTTCAGGGAAACGGTGTAGTCATTTCCCGGTATGGGGGGCTTGCATGATCGCAAGTTTTCCGGTCATCTGAATCAGACTCACGCTTAAGTTGATTTTACCTTAAGATGAGTTATTAAGCATTGTATTCATTGTTTCAGGGAAGAATACTTTATGTAATGTTATTATCGTCAGCTATATCGAAGTGGGTGTGTCAGGAGGTTATCATGCATATTATGTTATATTGATTAAGTCATGTTGGTCAAGCTTATTCATGCGCTAACAGTAAAGGAGGCATTTGCAGGGGCCTTTGCTTATCTGCAGAAATTTCTCGCAACTATTCTACTCCCTGGGGGAGCGAGCAGGGCCATGGAGCATAGTGGCTCGTCTCCCAGGCAATTTAAGGCGGAAGAAGAGTATGGTGACTGCCTGAGAGGAATACTGGAACATGGGGTTGCGACTGCGGCACAGCTGGTTCAGCGGCGGGGAAGCGAGACAGCAACAGAAGGCCCGGTCTGTTAACAGGGAGTATGTGCGCATGGGCAGGTGGTTGGCATGGGCGTGGGCACAGGGTACCCAGAATGGTGGGCGGCGCCATCGCTCAAGCATAGGAGGGCAGGTGTGACCACACGGTTACACGCCCTCGTATAGGGGCAAGAAGGGGGGCTTAGCTCTCCTAACAATAGACCCGGTGGCTAACTATTTGAGGACAGGGGGAATGATCAAGGGATGGTCCAAGGAAAGGACGCAGATGGGGAGAAATTAGTACGCCGCTATACATTACCAGTTTCAGGGGCAGCGGCATTGGGTGGGACCCAGCTTCTCACCCAACGAGGCAAGGCCGTTTCACTCGACAGCCAAAACTATGGCCTCTGGGACACAGTGGGTATGCAAGGTGCTGTCATGGTCGCATAGTAGTGGATCATGTACGGTTCCCTGGGCCGGGAAATTGATGTTAAATTGGGGGCTGTGGCAACCGCGTTGGTTGTGCTCAGAGTCTCCAGTAACGCTGATGGTGGATTTTCACCGTCCAGGCGTATCTAACAGGACAGAGGCCTGGGTGTGAGGGACTCAGTCCAGGTATAGCGAGGAAGCCAGGGATTGGTCCCCTTTGTACCATAAGACGGGCCTCCACTGAGAAATAACAGTGGGGGCCGTTTCAGGAGGATTGGCTGGATATCGGGTGGTATTCCCTCAGCAATACTGATTGCGGTTTTCAGCAAGTTCTCCGTGAAGTAGGGAATACGGTAGCGGAGCGAAGTCAGTGGGTTTTCATGGCGTAGATTTGAGCACCTGAGTACAAGCGTATTTGGGAGCGGGTGGCTAACACTGTCTTGTTATTCTTATCGTTTCTCTAGGTCCTGGCCCTGCTCCACTTTATTACGCGCAATGTGCGATGGAGCTGCCCTTCCTTTGCCCACAGTAGCGAACTGCGGCCACTGCGTGGCATGTCGGCTGGATGTACAGCTGCAACATTATCTTCAGGAATGTGGAGGTTGCTGAGTCACTGGGGCTTCAGTGGAAGGGGCTTGAGCTCGGAGGTCTCCGTTGAGACGGGCCTCTCCCGTTGGGAAAGTGGGGAGCTGTGAGGGGCCGGACCCTGATTGTTTGGTGTTGCACACTGGTGGCAACTACCTGTTGCTGGTGAATTGGGAAAAGTGGCCTGACACACGCGTGTGTACCATGTATTGCCACGGAGGTGCTGGAGGTATGCCAAGAGCCCAAGGCGGTGGAGAATGCCAGGTAGAGAGTTAGCAGGGCAGCGAAGGAATGGGTACTCCAGACGGGGGGTGGAGTGTTAGGTCACCCCAACATCAGAGCATCCCAGCTAGCTTTATTCAGAAGGGACAGGGTACATTTGACAGACGAGGGGAATGACAAATTCATAACGGACCTGCAGAGGTGCCTGCACATTCATGTGCGGGGGGGGGAGCAGGGGGAATAAATTATAATTTCACCCCCTGCTGTGGCCGAAAGGGGGCGGAAATGGGCGTAAGCAGCAACTGTGTGATCTCCTTTAGGGGCACCTCTACTGAGGTGAGGGGCGATCTCCTTCTCGGATTACAGGGCTCAACCGGCTTGGGTTCGGGGAGGGGGTCGCTCCTGTGGCTCGCTGCCTGGGGCGTATCAGAGACCAGTGGCGAGCCATCCCACACGCCGTGGGGGCGTGGCATTGGGCAGGGGGCAGGTGTAATTTTACCTGACCCTGCACCCAGGCAAGGAGCTTTCGCCCTAGAGTTGCTCAGTTGAGCTTGTTGGAAAGTTAACTCCGCCCCCATTTGATTTATGCACCTTTGCAGGTCACGTGGTTTAATTGGTTAAATAGTTAATTTGAGTTTGGTTTAATAAAAGTGACCCTATTTATACCCACTCCTTTGTGTCCGACTGTTACTCCGCCTGCGCCGCAATAGTATTTAAGTCATCCTGTAACCAAAATCTTCATAATTTGGAACACTGAACATTTCTCCATTATCAGAAGAATACTTAGCTTCCCCCTTGTCCATCAAACAGTTCTTACAAACCTGTATTGATAGCTTGTGTGCAGGAAGCTGGTTGTCTACTATTTTAACTAGAGCTGGATTACATAGACTTGATAGAATGGCAAAGATCTCTTTAATTAGAGATCCTTGTTCGCCATAGAACAAGGACAGAAGCAGCAGCCTGAAGATGATGAGTGGGACCTCATCGAAACGTCGCCAGAAATTTCCAAATCCTACACGGGAAGAAACCCGAATATACCAAGACCGTCATACCTGTACCTGTGAAAATCTACGAAAACAAATATATATATATATATTGTTCTGAGTTCGGGTTTTGCCCTGTGTAATATTTTGCATGTTTATGCGACGTTTCGGTGAAATCACATTCACCATCATCAGGCTGAAGTTTCCAAGCTTCGTGCTGTTGTAATTTCAGGTATGACGGTCTTGGTATATTCGGGTTTCTTCCCGTGTAGGATCGAAACGTCAAAATGTCGCCAGAAATTTCCAAATCCTACAGGGGAAGAAACCCGAATATACCAAGACCGTCATATATATATATATATATATATATATATATATATATATATATATATATATATTGGTAGATTTTCACGGGTACAGGTATGACGGTCTTGGTATATTCGGGTTTCTTCCCGTGTAGGATTTGGAAATTTCTGGCGACGTTTTGATGAGGTCCCACTCATCATCTTCAGGCTGGTGTTTCTCTCCTTATTCTAAGGCAAACACTGTTAGACCTAAGCTGCCTTCCTTCTATAAATACTGGTGGCTGGGTGTGGTTTGATGGCTCAGCAATTGCCTGCTGTGTAGAAACTTCCTGGTGAGTCAGTGGGGAAACATCTGGGGTCGTTGATGTAGCTGAAGTATGCTGATTAGTTAATGGTTGTTGATTAGGCGTGATATCCTGAGTAGTTGGAGCTTACAGGCTACTTGATTGTTTTGTAATATGTGTTCTGAGTCTAGTTTCTGTTTTATGGCTGAAGATGATGAGTGGGACCTCATTGAAACGTCGCCAGAAATTTCCAAATCCTACACGGGAAGAAACCCGAATAGGTTTTCCCCTGTGTAATATTTTGCATGTCTATGCGACATTTCGGTGAAATCGCATTCACCATCATCAGGCTGAAGTTTCAAGCTTCGTGCTTGAAACTTCAGCCTGAAGATGGTGAATGTGATTTCACCGAAACGTCGCATAGACATGCAAAATATTACACAGGGCAAAACCCGAACTCAGAACAATCTACATACATATACCCGTGAAAATCTACGAAAACAAATATATATATGTGTGTGTGTGTGTGTGTGTGTGTCACATGTTTTTTAATAATTAATTAATTAATTAAATAGTATATTTTGGATGTTCGGTAATAGTAAGGCAAGCTGTATCTCTTTGAAGCGAACAAAGGCCAGGCTCCCTTACCCAAACCCTTGACCTGAGTGATGTCAGGTTGGCCACCTTTAAGCCAGTCACATAACCTTTAAACCACACACACCCCGGTCACATGATTGTCAAGCTACTCCACCTGATCACATGGCTGGCAAGCCACACCCACAAAATAAGCCACGACCATAGTGTGGTAGTGAACTTTTTTGCAGCCCTTCACTGCTTGTTACCATTGGCTCTCCCAGTCAATAATATTCTAACACAGTGGGATTCAAATGATCTTAAATTCACCCTTTTGAAATTGGCCCCATGACTATGTGAAATGTTTGATGGTTCTTTAAGCATTGGTTATGTCCCTACAGGCTTAAAGGGCACAGTTTCAATACTGGAGGACAGTGCCTGGGATGGAGAGTGAAGAAGTTATGTCTTGCCACCTTAAAGTGGCCACTGTGAACTTGAATAAACCTCCCCCCCACACTCAATGGAATATTCAATGAGACAAGTTAGATTATATCCATGCCCAAAATTTTTCAGGATGGAAAGGAGAACATCACTTCAATGTTGGCACATCTAAGAAAAGCTCATGGCTGCCTCAAATGCAGGCAGTTGATCATGGAAACACAACATCGTGGAGAAAAAGCAGAAAGAGAGGTTTTTAGGCATGTCCATAACACTTTAGGAAATGCCTTTCAGATGAAGGCAGCAATTCTGATTTCAGAAGAATCTGAAACCAAAAGCATAACACCAGAATTTGAATTATTACTGATTTACCTTTGCGAAGAAACTCCTTTTTGCCGAAAAGGGGGTAAGCAGAAGATGTAAATTTGTAGTTTGCTCTAGGATCCATTTTCATGTTATCAAATGTAGCTTTATCCACCACATCATCTACCTCCATTTCAGTTAGTTCTCTTCCTAGGAGATTGCATATTTTCAGTACAGAACTTCTCAGATCCTACAATTTGATACAACTTTATATTAGTTTATCCATAACAATGAAGAAAATATGGAAAATGTTGATATATTTATGGGATTATAAATATCATTGCTTCCTTGTACATATGTTGCATATTAAACTTTAATTCTTTCTTTTTCTGATATATAAATACCTTGATAAAAATACCCTGATATTTAGTCATTGTTATTTTTTTTTTTAAAGTCAGACATGGACATAAAAAGCAATTTCAGTAAATTAAAACATACCTCCTTAATTTCCCTGCGAAATGCTTTCAAGAGGACGGTTGTTGAGAAACATTTTTAGTTTAAAATATATTTAGTTTACAATATATGCCCCAGAATTTCCCTAGATTCTTACATTGTTGGTACTTTTGATGGCATTAAAAGCCAGGCTCAATAAATGCTTTGGCCTCTTTTGAAAATGCAGTTGAGTTGAATGAATCTCTTCTGTGCCAATACAGGAGAATATTTTGAAAACCTTTGGCTAAGATTTTGTTGAGTAAGGTGCATTATTGAATTCCCCATATCTACCAAGTCTATCAAAAATTAGATTAACTTGGTTTTGTTGACTTGCATCAGACATGCATCTTGTGAATTCTAGCATGATGAACCAATTGGTCACAAGCACATCTTTTGTTATTTTATTTTAATATTAAAGTGATAGCATTCTAGTTTCCTGGATCCTCAGCCTTCTTTTTGAAGGGAAAGAAACTTATTTTTCTTCAGAGATCTCATCAGCACTGTTCCCTCTAAAGTGCGTAGCTGTGCAGTTGCGCATCCAGCAACGGCTTGCTATGCAACATTTTACAACACTGTGCAGGAGCCGGCCGCTATTTTTCCCGCCCAATGGCTGCTATCTCTCCTGGGCTAGAAAGAGAGAAAGAGAGAAAAAGAGAGGGAGGGAGGAAGATAGAGAGAGAAAGAGAAAGGTAGGAAGGAAGAGAGAAAGAAAAAAATCTAGTTTGAAATAGCTCAACTACTTTAGTGGCATTTTGATACTGAGCAGAGTTGTCATCTGATTATCTGCCTTGCAAGCCTTTTGTGGAAGATTTACAAGGCCATGTATGTAACCAAAACCAAATTGGTCATGTTTAATGTTTCTATGCAGGATAATGACAAATTCCCTTCTAATTTTATTGTAACTAAATTTTACTGTAAATAATTTTATTGTAAATCACTCTACTAAACAAATAATTCCCTCAACACTGTCAAACTTTTTACTAAGTCTGCACTTCTGTTTCTACTAGTTTTTTCTCATCATTCCTATCACCCATTTCCTCCCACTTAGGACTGTACGACTGTAACTTGTTGCTTGTATCCTAAGATTTTATTAATATTGATTGTTTCTTCATTGCTTATTTGATCCCTGTTGAGTATGTATAAAAGCAATGTAAATAGTTGAATTTTGTTAGACGCCTCTGATTGGCTAAGACGCTGACAGTTGGGTTTCGGCAGGAAGTATAAAAGGAGCGTCTGGTGCTGTGTAAAAGCCAGACGTGTTCCTTGCTGAAGTCACTTGCCGAATAGAGCTGAATAAAGGAACCGTTTAAACACGAGCTACCTCAGACTTTTCACTGGCAACGTCGGACGGTCGAACCTGCGATCTCCACCATGGACAACCTGCCTGTCGGAAGAGCTCCTGACTTCTTCGACCCAGAAAAATCTACTTGGGACAACTACATCTCAAAATTCGACATATTCCTAGAAGCTGCGGGCATGAAGGGCACCGACATTTTCAACCCCTATGACAGTCATTAAGTATTGTACCTCATGATTCTTGACAAATCTATATTTTCTTTTACGTACACTGAGAGCATAGGCACCAAGACAAATTCCTTGTGTGTCCAATCACACTTGGCCAATAAAGAATCCAGATGTCATATTTTCAGTTTTAAAAAACATTCAGCAACTTATTTCTGTACAAATGTTCAAAAGTATGACCTTTTCTAATTTGATATTGTATCTTTTAAGTCTCTGAAGGCGCTTCTAAATGATGTTGCTGCTAAATGATGTTTTTGCAAAAATAAATAAAATCAAAACAATCTCCTTAAGGTGCAAGTCAGCTGAAAGTCCTAGAGAGACTGAAAGTAGATAATTCATTAATAATCAAGGCATGTCAAATCGATCTGTATTGGAACTATACAGTATAGTTCGAGTCAGTTTCCTGAACTGGAGCACGTGGATACTAGATGTAGAAGTTGTTTATGGTTATTCTTGGTTTCTGGAAGTACTGTCTACAAGATTCAAAGATGTACCTCTAAAGAGATGTTTTTTGTGGCTTGTACTGATATTTTAAAATGTGAAACATTTTCTAACTTCCTTGTATAATAATAACAACAGAGTTGGAAGGAACCTCCTGCTTAGGCAGAAACCCTAAACTACTTCAGACAAATGGATATCCAACATCTTTAAAACTTCCAGTGTTGGAGCATTCACAACTTCTGGTGGCAGGTTGTTCCATGGATTCATTTATTGTTCTAACTGTCAGGAATTTTCTCCTTTGTTTTAAGTTGCTTCTCTCCTTGTTTAGTTTCCACACATTGCTTCTTGTCCTACCTTCAGGTGCTTTGGAGAATAGGTTGACTCCTTCTTTGTGGCAACCCCTGAGTTATTGGAACTCTTCTATCATGTCTCCCCTGGTGCTTTTCATTAAAATAGCCATGCCCAGATCCTGCAACCATTCTTCATATATTTTAGCCTCCAGCCCCCTAAATCATTTTTGTCACTCTTCTCTGCACTTTTTTCTAAAGTCTTGACCTCCTTTTTGCATCGTGGAGATCAAGACTGAATGCAGTATTCCAGGTGTGGCCTTACACTTGGAATACTGCATAGCATCATAGTGAAATGCCACAGATTTAACTTCCAGGCTCAAAACAGTAGGAAACCCCCCCCCCCCCATGAACTATGGTTGGAAAATGATGGAAATTGTCACAAAAGGGTATATTGAGATACTGGCATTTGTAATAAATAAAGTTGCCACAAAGAAGAGGACAGGTCAATCTATTCTCCAAAGCACCTAAAAGCAGGGCAATAAACAATGGATGAAAATTAATCAAGAAGAGAAGTCACCTAGAACTAAGGACAAATTCCTTGACAGTTAGAACAATTCATCAGTGGAACAATTTGCTTTCAAAAGTTGTGGGTGCTCCATCACTGGGCATTTTAAAGAAGAGATTGGACAACCATTTTCTGAAATGGTATAGGGTTTCCTGCCTGAGCAGGGGGTTGGATTAGAAGATCCCTTCCAGCTCTGTTATCTTGTTATTTCTAAAGCTTTCTGTGCTTGAATGTTGTTCATATTGCACTAAACAGCAGACACATCTTACCTTTTGCATTTCTTCATAAAAAAGGAAAAGAATATTGAAATCCTCCCTATGAGCATACCAGCCTTCTACATGGTCTAGCCAGGAACTACAGAACACTGACAGGAGAGAAATAGGTTTAACATAAACATGAGAATTAATTGCTTGAATGTGCTCCATTTATCTTTATGATCCTGGTGGGCCTAAAGATCGAAGCCTGATAGCTTAACATGAGGCTTCTCTAATATCTAGTCTAACCACAAAGTAAAAAACATGGATAGGTGAGAAATGAATTTACCATAAACACGAAGGTGGTCTTAAAAGGGATTGAGTTCAGTTGTTCAGCTTGGCACTGCAATGATCCACCTAACCACCTGCCTCAGAGACACATTCTTGATGCTTGAATTTCCTTCATTTATCTTTATGATCCTGGTAAGCCTAAAGATCAAAGTATGATAATATAACTGAGGGGCCATCCTACTATCATTGAACACGAAGAGCCATGACTAATGTGGTTGCATACTCCAACTTGCTAAGGGAGGATTTTTGTCAAGACGCTGCTATATTGTTTCATTTCTTTGCTTTTTCTTAACTGGAGGTTTGGGACAATCTGGTTTCCTTTTCTTTTTCTTTTTAAAAAAAATATAATTTATTGATTTATTGAAAGGGGAACGGGGAACAGGGAGTACAAAAAATAAGAAGGAAATGGGAAAGGGAAAAGTATACATATCTAATCAGCATCTATAGTATATATAAGTTAGTGTACAGTGTTCCCTCGATTTTCGCGGGTTCGAACTTCGCGAATAGTCTATACCACGGTTTTTCAAAAAATATTAATTAAAAAATCGCGGTTTTTTGCCTATACCACGTTTTTTCCCACCCAATGATGTCATATGTCATCGCCAAACTAATAATTGTTGCAAATAAATAACAAAAAAAATAATTATTGTTAATAAATAATTATGTTTATAAATATCAGGATCACTAAGTGTCTTATTCAATGGTGAGTACCAGTAATAATGGTGAGTAAATGGTTGTTAAGGGAATGGGAAATAGTAATTTAGGGGTTTAAAGTGTTAAGGGATGGATTATGATACTGTACGTAGCCAACAATGGTGTATTTACTTCCGCATCTCTACTTCACGGAAATTTGACTTTCGCGGGCGGTCTCGGAACATATCCCCCGTGGAAATCGAGGGAACACTGTATATTGGTTCATATTATTAGAATAATCCTATAGGATTACTCTGGTTTCCTTTTCTTATTTTTCTGCAAATATCAGACTAACTCCGGTTTGCCTTTTTTTTTTTCAATTTCCAGCTTTTAAATGTTCCCTTGTGTGATTTCATTTTACAAAGATTTGGTTCATCCGCTACTTTTTTTCAAAAAGTTACTATCTGGCTTTTAAATAAATATTGATATTTATCCATCTTGTTAGATTCTGTCCATCCATTCCCAATCATATCCTGATTTTAAACTAAACTATATCAGTTGTATATAAGTTTTACTAATGGAAAACCAAATGGGTGGCTGAACATCCAGATATAGGAAGACACATAAATGACCCCACAAAAAGGGTGCCAGGCTTTCGACTACCACACCAGCCATCGATAATCCTGAACAGGAGTCACACCTTACACAGTGTCTGCTGGCAAGCCCTCTATAAATGAGACATAGTATCCTCCCCTCAATGTGACCTGCAGGGCCTACGTCAAACTATAAATCACAATCTGTCCAGCTGTAAGCTGAAGGCAGTATCTGGATTTTCCTCCTTATATAATCAATGCTGCACTTCAGTAGCTAAGTGTCCTAGACCAGTGTTTCCCAACCTTGGCAACTTGAAGAGATCTGGACTTCAACTCCCAGAATTCCCCAGCCAGCATTTGCTGGCTGGGGAATTCTGGGAGTTGAAGTCCAGATCTCTTCAAGATGCCAAGGTTGGGAAACACTGTCCTAAACAATGCTATTTGAATACAAATCTTTTTAATATTTATGTTTTATTATTTTATTATTATTTTAATAATCTAGATGAAATGTTAATATATATTGTAAGTTTATGTTTGATAGGCCATACACTGAGTTACTAAACTGATATAAGCTATTTTCTCTTGCCTATCTCACATCCATTTTTACATTATCCATGGTTCTAGGAGTTCTTCATTCTACTCTACCATCAATCCATTTAATATTGTGTAAAGTATACTTGAATTACTGCAAATGTATTTTTTTTAAAAAGGTTTATTTTTAACTTATTTTTGGAGAGAGGGTGGATTGTTTTTTCTCTGTGGGAAGTGGACCGAAATATATTCATCATGTATTATCAAAGACAAAAAATATCATTTTCAAGGCCTTCTTACCTTCACCAGCCAAAAACTTCCCCAAAAATGTATCAAAGTCTTTTATGGGTTGCATTTTGACTGGGCTTTGGGTAAAATGATAGCTGGAAACAAAAACATCCTTTGGATTTCTAAGCATATATATAATCTGTAGGAGAAGGTGATAATACCTGGTCAAAAACATGAAGACAAAAAAAGGAAAAAAGACAGATTGGCAATAAAGCCAGAGAGGGCAGCAAATAATTCCCACACATTCATCTAACAGGTTCTATTATATCATGGGATCTCAAAACTCATTGGCAAAACCATGTTTGAGGCCTTCTAGCAGGCCAACAGGATTGGAGCCAGCCTCACTCTGGCTGCCCCAGAGTGGGGAGGGAATGGGGATTTTGTAGTATCCTTCCCCTAGAGTGGGCTGGGAATGGAAATTTTGCAATATCCATCCCCCAGAAGTGGGGTGGGAATGGGGATTTTTCAGAATCCTTTCCCCAGAAGTGGGGCCGGAATGGAGTTTGATTGATTGATTTGATTTGATTTGATCTATATGCTGGCCCGAGGACTCGGGGCATCTTACTACCAGTGATGAACTTCGAGCCGGAACACCTGGAACATGGTTCCGGTAGCGGCAACGGAGTACGTAGGCCCGCTCCATTGCCACTGGGTGTGCACACATCATGCATGTGCCGTGCATGTACAGCCAGTGTGATTACAATTTTTTTGCTTCTGCACATGTGCAGAAGCAAAGAAATGGCTTTTTACCCAAATCTCGCTGCCGCAAGCAGCAGCCAAATCTCACTGCGATGCCTAGAGCAGCAGCCGTGACCAACAACCAACAACCGCCCGCCTGAGCTCTGGCCGGGTAGCCTGTTCTCTGCTCATCCACACCACAGGCATCTCTTGGCGCATGTGAGAGAGCACAGAACTCGGGGCCGCCTTGCCTGGTCCCAGCGCCATGGCCCATCAAACAGGAGATCAAAGGTAAGAGCCACGGTCAGTGTTCCCTCTAATTTTTTGGGGGGGTGGGCGGAAAAGTATAGTGTCTGAGCGGCAATCCCTTCGGGACTGGGCGGCACAAAAATAATAAATAAATAAACAAACAAACTAAAAACCCACCCTGTTTTGCCTCAGAGAATTTCAAAATAAAATACTGTATTGTGTGTCTATAACAGTGAGCTCATAATAGGGCAACTCTATCAATATCAAAATACCACTTAAATAGTTGAGCTAGTTTCAAACTAGATTTTGATTTTCTTTCTCTCTTCCTTATTCCCATTCTTTTTCTTTCTATTTTCCTTCCTCTTTTTTTTCCATCTGTTTCTCTCTCTTCCTCTCTTCCTCTCTCTCTCTCCTTCCCTCTCACTCTTTCCCTCTCGGCTTCTGGGCAGGTTTGGAAAACTCTGAGTTGATGATGATTTTTAAGTGAGCGATTGCTCACTGCTCAGCTTAGAGGGAACTATGGCCATGGTGCGGTGGAGCAGGCAGGTCACTTGTGCCAGCGTCAGGGGGCAGAGGCGGCGTGGCAGTGGCTGGAAACGTGGCAGGTGGATGGGAGCTGGCAGCTCCTATTGCTCATGCCAGCATCAGGGGGTGGGTGGGGTGAGGCAGTGTGGCAGTGCGGCAGTGATCTAAGTATTTCCCACAAGATCATGTGTTGCAACGTCCTCCCTGTCAACGACTACTTCAGCTTCAACCACAGCAACACAAGAGTACAAAACAAACTTAATATTAACCGCTCTAAAGTTGACTGTAAAAAGTACGACATTAGTAATCAAGTTGTTGAAGCGTGGAATGCATTACCTGACTCCGTAGTGTCATCCCCTAACCCACATTTTACCCTAAGACTATCCACGGTTGACCTATCCAGATTCCTAAGAGGCCAGTAAGGGGCGTGCATAAGTGTACCAGCGTGCCTTCTGTCCCCTGTCCTATTGTCTCTCGTATATATCTTTATATATCTTTTCTTCTTTCTCTATATATTTTCTTCTATTCTTTCATTGATATATTTTACTATGAGTATAACCTCTGTAATCTTCATTATGTTTTGGACAAAATAAACAAACAAATAAATAAATAAGTGTCACCTTGGAAAAAATAAGCTTAAGGGGTTCAATTTTCAATTTAGTTCTTAGCTATTTCTGCTGGGCATGACCTTGTGATTTGTGACTGTTTTATATAGTTGTGTATTGGTTAATAAAACATTCAGATACAGAGCTGAAAGAACTGAAAAGAACGCAGACAGCACCTCATTCCATCTGACAAGTTAACAAAATATGTCCTACTTTTCCTTTTCTATGTTGTAATCCTTTGGGTACCAAATAGTAGGGCAGATGGGAAGAGATGACACGAGGTGATGGGCGACTAGGTAAATCTACATGGAAAAGATTATACTCCAGCCATGGTGCCCTGTCAATCAGGGTAACATTTTCAGTTCCATCTCGATGACCTTCATAAAGAATCAAGCTGACAATATTCTGAGTCCATATTGTGCCTGCAAAAAAGGAATAATTAAATTCATTCACTCAGAACCATTATTGTTTGGAAAATATTGAATTTATGCAAGGCCAATTTTCCTATCAGGAAGAATAGTAAATATTTCAGATATGTGTAACCACAATTAACTCTTCTAAAATTGATAGATTAAACTGACAGATGGATGAGAAAAGTATAGGTATTTATTTATGCAATTATTTATATCCTGCCTTTACATCTTTAGAACTAACTCAATGTGGCACGTAAAGCAATATACCTTCCTCCTTCTATTTTCTTCACAACAACCCTGTGAGGTAGGTTGGGATGAGGTAGCATGACTGGCAATGGAATCCATCAATGAAAATAAAATAAAATATATGGGTTGACACAATGTTTTTCTTTAAATTTTTTCATTTTTTTTCTCCACCTTCTCATACACAAATTCAACATGTTTATACCTTCCACTGTTACATATGTCTTACAGACTTCAAAGTTGTACATTTTATCCATCATTCATAAATTCATATTTCATTTTTAAGAATAAAGAAAAATAAACGTTGCCTGTCCCTTTAACCATTCTTTCTTGCACTCCCCTTCCTTTTCTACCCTTCTCTCCTCCTACCTACTTTCCCTTCACTCCTCTTAAATCTCTCTCTCTCTCTCTTTCATTTTTTCTTTCTCTTTATCTCTCTCTCACAACACTCCTCCACTCCCTTCTTTTCTACTTCCTCTCCAACTCTCTAATCCTCTCCTGAGTGTCCCAACCTATATTTGCAGGCTGTTGCTCTAAAATCATCTTTGACTGCTCTATAACCATTAATATTCTACTTTATTTCTTATTACTCCAAAGATAGATATTAAATCTTTTTGTTTTGTGTATATAATGCCAAATTCTCTTCAATAAAAAGCTAATTTTGTTATCTGGATTATTCCTCTGTTTAAAACCCACTTTGACAATTGTAGTTAGGGGGACCTTTGCATAGGTTCACCTAGTTCACCAATAGCGACTCTACTTGGATCAGGAGGCTCTTCTCACAGTCACTCATGTCCTTGTCACCACACAGTTAGATTATTGCAACTTGCTCTACCCATGAAGAGTGTTCGGAGACTACAGTTGGTCCAGAATGCAACTGCATGAGTTGTTGTGGGTGCACCTAGGTACACCCACATTACACCAATCCTCCACACACTGGCTCTTGATTGGTCTCCAGACACAATTCAAAGTGTTGGTCATTACCTTTAAAGCCCTACATATCTTAGTACCAGAGTATCTTTGAGATTCCCTTCTATCACATAGCTCCCAGCGACTGGTAAGGGCCTACATAGTTGGTCTTCTCCAGGTCCCATCAGCTAAACAGTGTTGGCTGGCGGGTCTGCAGAGGAGGGACTTCTCTGTGGCTGCCCAAGCTCTCTGGAACCAGTTACCTCCTGAGATACAAACTACCCCCACCTTATTGGCCTTCCGGAAAGCGGTAAAGACCTGGCTTTTCTGATAGGCCTGGGGCCGTTGATCTTATGGTAGTAACCAGCGTGATCCATGCCATGAATGGAATGCAGGGGTTTAACTGTTTGTATTGTAAATGTTTTTTAAACTGTTTTTAGAGGTTTTTATAATATTATTGATGTTTTATACTTTTGCTGTGAGCTGCCTAGTGTCTCTAGGGAGTTGGGCGGTATAGAAATGGAATAAATAAATAAATAAAATTGTTAAATAATGATTATAAAATATTTGTAACAATTATCACTGAAAGGTTAAAAAAAGGTTGAACCAACTGATTCACACAGATCAGAATGGCTTTCTTCCAAATAGACAAATAAGACACAATACCAGAATCATATTAAATACTCTTGAAAATTATGACCTACATATAGACAAACAACTGGCAATAATATTTATAAATGCCCAGAAAGCATTCAATAACCTGGACTGGCAAATAAATAAAACCTTATTTGTCCCAGAAGAAAAAAAAAATGATATCAAAATTATATAACTTCCAAATTCAATTTAAATTAGAAGAAGTGGGCCAATGGAACAATGGTAGCATGACCACAAAATTTCAGGTATGTAATACACTTAGCAGAATGGGGGAAAAATGAGAAATAAATGATAAATTAATCCTGGTGGCATCATATAAGGAAAATATATATAAAATGTTTACCATTGGCACCTCCCTCCAGCATAATTGGCAAATATATCACTGAAATGTTGGAAGTGTAAAAAAGAACAAGGGACCTTTTACCAACTTTAGTGGACCTGTCCAAAAATTAAAATATTTTGAAATAAAATAAGAAACTAGCTAGAAGAAATCACACAACAGGTGATTGATTTGAAACCAGAATTGTTTCTATTGGGAATTTTTAGAGGGAAATTTTAAAAAGAAGATCAATAATATTCAATGGTGGGCTATCAAAATTTTTACTACCACACTGTGGGCGTGGCTTATGCATTTTGTTTCAACATCTTTCAGTGCCAATTGGGTGCTCTGGAGCTCAATTTTCATTACCGCACTGCATTCTCCCCTGTCCGGGCAGTAGCCCACCCCTGATTATCTACTATATATAGTGTATGTACACACACACATGCACAGCTCTTGTAAAAGTATACACATTCAACCTCATTTACGGCGATAGGAAAAACATACCCAGAGCCCAGAAGGGGAAAAAGGAAAGAAATCAAAATTTTGCTACTGCTACTTTGTACCTGACAAACATTTTTCTACAGGTACTGCGTACCTGACCATACCCATAGGAGCCCATCACTGATAATACTCCACATAACCACTGCCTCTGGGATCGCCTATGCGAGTCTTGGAAAAATAATACCATACCCACTTCTTCAATGTTCATTAGGAAAATTTTGAAATGCTCCAAGATGTGTTAATTAACAATGGAGATTCATGAAAAGGAAGATACGGAATTCTATGATGCTTGGAATAATTGGTATAAATGGCTAAATTACAATAAAAATTTCAAATTGGTTATAAAAGCTGAATTACAAATAAGTTACAAATGTTCTCAATCTCACAGGCTATGTACAATTAGAGTTTGAGGTAAATAAAATGGAAGAAATATATGTATGAAGAACATATAATATATATGAAAGAAATATACAGGAGACTCAATCCATTGAATATAGATCTGGATAAATAAATAGTGTTTGTTTAAATTAAAACAGAAATATAGTGAAATGTAAATATATTCGGAAATGAAATAGCTATAAAAATGGTTAGCTTTTACAATGTTTGTTTGCATTTTGTATTTTTTGTATGTCTTATTGTTTTTAACTAGAAAACTTAATAAAGATTACTTTAATAATAATAATAAAATATAAATGGTGAAAGTACAGATTTAGCTGCTTTATTTTCCCTATATTTCCAGCTTCTTATAAAATGCTAATGCTAAAATCTGGTTATAGCACAACAGAGTTACAGCAACCAAAGCACTGAGGAAATGAACAACAACTTTGGACACAAGATTAACTCTTTCTTCGAGGACATCTTTGAACTTACCAGATTTAGGATATGTGATTATGAATATATCATCATCTCGGATTTCAAAACTGTCCAGTGTATCTAAATTTTCTGGTGAGGACTCTTCCTTTAGGAAAATGAATCCTTTGTATTTATACAAGAACTCTTCCTCTGACTCCATTGCTTCAACTTTTGATATAATAATAGAGCAATTATCAATATATCCTACATTTATATTCAATATTGTATCCATTCAGTTTTTAAAATTCAATTCAATTCAATTCAATTCAACAGAATTCTACCCAACAGGATGTTTTTTAAAATGTCTAATTTGGATATAAACCAGAGGATTTGTTTGTGGGTAAAGGATTTTTTGACAGATAGGCCACAGTCAGTAAGGATGGGATTTCATTATTCTTCCATTCAGATACTAAGCACAGGAGCCCCCCAGGGTTGTGTGCTAAGCCCTTTCCTTTATTCTTTGTATACACATGACTGCACCCCACTGTATAACACCAATGCAATTATTAAATTTGCAGACTATAGGACAGTGGTGGGGCTCATTAATAAGAACAATGAGTCTGCTTATAGAAATGAAGTACAAGGGCTGACATTATGGTGTAAAGAAAACAATCTTACACTTAATACCAAAAAACCTAAAGAACTAATAATTGACTTTAGGAGGAAGAAAGATGTATATTCACCATTGCACATAAAAGGCGAGGAGGTAGAGAGGGTTGGTAGTTTCAAATTTCTGGGCACATATCTCAGAGGACTATGAATGTTAATATGCTTGTGAAGAAGGCACAAAAGAGGCTGTACTTCCTGAGAATGCTCAGGAAGATAAATTTATCTCAGCATCTACTGTTGTCCTACTATCGCAGCACCATTGAGAGTGTCCTGACATACGGCATTCTAGCTTGGTATGGGAGCAGCTCTGTAGCGAACAAAAAAGCTCTACAGAGAATTATTAAAACTGCCCAGAACATTATTGGACTTCAGCTACCTGCCCTGGATGACATCTTCGCATCTCGCTGTTCTAGGATACCATTGTCAAAGACACTTCTCATCCTGCTTACAATCTTTTTGAACTGTTGCCTTCTGGCAGAAGATACAGAAAACCTAGAACTCGGACCACACGTTTCCTAAATAGTTTTTATCCCAGAGCTATACTCGCACTTAACAACAAACTAAAGGGTCAGCATCAGTGAACTGTTGGACAATATTACTCGGTTTGTCATGTAGATGGTTGAGTGGTTCAGGGTGGGGAATTTGTAGTGGGTGGGACATTTTATTCTATTTTTTATTCTATTTTTTATTCTATTTTTTATTTTATGTAGGGTGGGACTGGTCTCTGGGTGGTCACACGACTTTCGTTGCCAATGACAATTTGTTGTTTTGACAATGACAATAAATTTATTATTATTATTATTATTATTATTATTATTATTATTATTATTATTATTATTATTTTTGTATGCTGCCCCTCTCCGTAGACTCGGGGCGGCTCACAACAATAATAATACAATATATAACAAATCTAATAATTAAAAGTCATTAAAAACCCCTTATTAAAAAGAAAACATGCACACAAGCATACCATGCTTGTATAGGCCTGGGGGAGATGCCTCAGTTCCCCCATGCCTGGTGGCAGAGTTGGGTTTTAAGAAGTTTACGAAAGACAAGGAGGATGGGGGCAATTCTAATCTCTGGGGGGAGCTGGTTCCAGAGGGTCGGGGCCACCACAGAGAAGGCTCTTCCCCTGGGTCCCACCAGATGACATTGTTTAGTCGATGGGACCCGGAGAAGGCCAACTCTGTGGGACCTAACCGGTTGCTGGGATTCGTGTGGCAGAAGGTGGTCTCGGAAATATTCTGGCCTGATGCCATTAAGGGCTTTATAGGTCATGACCAACACTTTGAATTGTGACCGGAAACTGATCGGCAACCAATGCAGACTGCGGAGTGTTGGTGTAACATGGGCATACCTAGGGAAGCCCATGGTTGCTCTCGCAGCTGCATTTTGCACGATCTGAAGTTTCCGGACACTCTTCAAAGGTAGCCCCATGTAGAGAGTGTTACAGTAGTTGAACCTTGAGGTGATGACGGCATGAGTGACTGTGAGCAGTGACTCCTGGTCCAAATAGGGCCGCAACTGGTGCCCCAGGCGAACCCGGGCAATTGCCCCCCTCACCACAGCTGAAAGGTGGTGTTCTAATGTTAGCTGTGGATCGAGGAGGACACCCAAGTTGCGAACCCTCTCTGAGGGGGTCAATAATTTCCCCCCCCCCAAGGTGATGGATGTTCAGATGGGATTGTCCTTGGGAGGCAAAACCCACAGCCACTCCAACTTATCAGGGTTGAGTTTGAGTCTGTTGACACCCATCCAGACCCTGACAGCCTCCAGACACCAGCACATCACTTCCACTGCTTCGCTGAGTGGACATGGGGTGGAGATGTACAGCTGGGTGTCGTCAGCATACTGATCGTAACTCACCCCATGATGTTGGATGATCTCACCCAGTGGTTTCATGTAGATATTAAACAGCAGAGGGGAGAGAACCAACCCCTGAGGAACCCCACAAGGTAGGGACCTAGGAGTCGACCTCTACCCTCCCACTAACACCGACTGTGACTAACCAGAGAGGTAGGAGGAGAACCACCGTAAAACAGTGCCTCCCACTCCCAATCCCTCCAGCCTGCGCAGAAGGATACCATGATCTATGCCAGTGGTCTCCAAACTACGGCCCAGGGGCTGGATGCGGCCCGCTGAGGCAATTTATCCGGCCCGCGGCAGCACACGAGATTTTACATGGAGCCGGGCGTTGGAGTTGGGGGCAGGGAGCGATGAAAGTGTGAGGCTGGCTAAAGTTTTTCTTTTTTTGAATGGTGAAGGTTTTTCTTATTCTGAATGTTGCGCATGCGCGCGCACTCCCCATCCCCTTGTGGGCTGGCAGGGGAATGGGGGTGGAGAGGCCACAACCGAGAGGCTCAGCACCCGCCCATCTGCAGCAGGCGGGGGGGCGCGGCTCCCTTTCCTTCTCCCGCCGGCAGCCATCGCTGCAGGTTCCTTGGGTGGGAGCTGCCACTCCCTCTGGACAGCCCAGCCAGGCGGCCGTAGAAAGTGCAGAGATTATTAGAAAGTGGCAGAACCTGCCCGAGGAACTTGCGGCAACTGCTGCCGGTCTGGCTGGAGGCGACAGCGGTGGGTGAAAGAAAGAGCCGCGCTCGCATGCCACGAATGCTGGTGAGAGTGAGAGAGAGAGAGAGAGAGAGAGGAAAAAAAAGGAGAGGAAGGAAGAGAGAGAGAAAGAGAAAACTCGGCAAGGAGTTGGGGACTTGCTCCAATTCACCTCCTCCTCCTCCCTCAAGGCGGCGGCATTAAGAAAACCGCAGGGCTTTATTTATAGTCCGGCCCTCCAACAGTCTGAGGGACAGTGAGCTTGCCCCCTGTGTAAAAAGTTTGGGGACCCCTGATCTATGGTATCGAAAGCCACTGAGAGGTTGAGAAGCACCAGGACAGAGGATAAACTCCTGTCCCGGGCCCACCAGAGATCATCAATCAACGCGACCAAAGCAGTTTCCATGCTATAGCCGGGTCTGAATCCTGACTGCTGAGGGCCTAAATAATCAGCTTCTTCCAAGGATCTCTGGAGTTGGAGTGCCACCACCTTCTCAACAACCTTCCCCATAAAGGGAAGGTTGGAGACTAGACAATAGTTGTTAAGAATGGCTGGGTCCAGGGAAGGCCTCTTGAGGAGGGTCCACACACATGGCTGCGGATAGGTCAGTATTATTGCTACTGGTGTCAGGAGCCCAGCCAAATTGAAAAATGGGGGGGGGGTTGGCCCATCACCGTGTGCCGGCCCCCTGGCGCCCGCAGCAGTCATTGTGCCCAGTGAGCAGCGCCGAGCTCCAGCTCCTCGCACAGGCACAGTACTACCCGTATTGAAGCTGGCGAGTCGCAGGAGGAAAAAAAATGCATGTGGGTTTAAGGACACGGTGCTGAGAGATCACTACTTGCAGAAACGGCAGGAATCCAAAAGGGTTCCTTGGCGTGGGAACCGTCTTCCTTCCAAAGAGAAGAAATAAACCGGTTGAAAATGTCGAGGGAAGAAATATTGGGGGCGGCGGGGGTGGAAGCGGGTTTGTGTATGCGTGTGGAGGAGAGAAAACTACCGCCGGGGACAAGTTGAAAAAATATATATTTTAAAAAAACCTCAAGTGGGATCAGTTTTCGAGATGGGGAGGGATCTCTCTCTCTCTCTCTCTCTCTCTCTCTCTCTCCCTTTATCTTTGAACAGCAGATTTCTACCAGCAATGGTTGGATGTAAAAACCCAAATGGGGTATGGAAAGAAGGGCGTGTGTGTATATGGAAAGGGCTGACCTGAGAGAGAGAGAGAGAGAGGTCAGGAGATATATTTTTTTTGTATGGGGGGAGAGACATGAGGAGAGTTTAAGTGTGTGTGTGAGAGAGAGATCAGGAGAGGGTTTTTGTGTATGTGTGTGTGAGAGAGAGCTCTGGAATGTGTGAGAGAGATCAGGAGAGGTTTTTTATGTGTGTGTGAGAGAGAGAACTCAGGAAAGTTTCTGTGTGTGTGTGTGTGTGTGTGTGAGAGAGAGAGAGCTCTGGAATGTGAGAGAGCGATCAGGAGAGGTTTTTTATGTGTGTGAGAGAGAGAGCTGGAGTGTGTGTGTGTGTGAGAGAGAGAGAGAGATCAGGAGAGTTTGTGTGTGTGAGAGAGAGAGAGCTCAGGAAAGTTTCTGTGTGTGTGTGTGTGTGTGTGTGAGAGAGAGAGATCAGGAGAGGGTTTTTGTGTATGTGTGTGTGAGAAAAATCAAGAGTGTGTGTATGAGAGAGAGAGAGATCAGGAGAGTTTGAGTGTGTGTGTGAGAGAGAGATCAGGAGAGGGTTTTTGTGTATGTGTGTGTGTGAGAGAGTGAGCTCTGGAATGTGAGAGAGAGATCAGGAGAGGTTTTTTATGTGTGTGAGAGAGAGAGCTGGAGTGTGTGTGTGTGAGAGAGAGAGATCAGGAGATTTTGTGTGTGAGAGAGAGAGAGCTCAGGAAAGTTTCTGTGTGTGTGTGTGTGTGTGAGAGAGAGAGAGAGAGATCAGGAGAGGGTTTTTGTGTATGTGTGTGTGAGAAAGATCAAGAGTGTGTGTATGAGAGAGAGAGCTCAGGAGAGTTTGTGTGTGTGTGAGAGAGAGAGAGAGCTCAGGAGAGTTTGTGTGTGTGTGTGTGTGTGTGTGAGAGAGAGAGAGCTCAGGAGAGTTTCTGTGTGTGTGTGAGAGAGAGAGCGAGCTCAGGAGAGTTTGTGTGTGTGTGAGAGAGAGAGAGCTCAGGAGAATTTGTGTGTGTGTGTGTGTGTGAGAGAGAGAGAGCTCAGGAGAGTTTGTGTGTGTGTGTGTGTGTGAGAGAGAGAGAGATCAGGACAGGGTTTTTGCGTATGTGTGTGTGAGAAATATCAGGAGTGTGTGTGTGAGAGAGAGAGAGAGCTCAGGAGAGTTTGTGTGTGTGTGTGAGAGAGAGAGAGAGATCAGGAGATGGTTTTTGTGTATGTGTGTGTGAGAAAGATCAGGAGTGTGTGTATGAGAGAGAGAGATCAGGAGAGTTTGTGTGTGTGTGAGAGAGAGAGAGCTCAGGAGAGTTTGTGTGTGTGTGTGTGAGAGAGAGAAAGCTCAGGAGAGTTTGTGTGTGTGTGTTTGAGAAAGATCAGGAGTGTGTGTGTGTGTGAGAGAGAGAGAGCTCAGGAGTGTGTGTGTGTGTGTGTTTTTTTGTGTGTGTGAGAGAGAGAGATCAGGAGAGGGTTTTTGTGTATGTGTGTGTGAGAAAGATCAGGAGTGTGTGTATGAGAGAGAGAGAGATCAGGAGAGTTTGTGTGTGTGTGTGAGAGAGAACTCAGTAGAGTTTGTGTGTGTGTGTGTGAGAGAGAGAGAGAGAGAGAGAGAGATAGATCAGGAGAGTGTTTTTGTGTATGTGTGTGTGAGAAAGATCAGGAGTGTGTGTATGAGAGAGAGAGAGATCAGGAGTGTGTGTGTGTGTGTGAGAGAGAGAGAGCTCAGGAGAGTTTGTGTGTGTGTGTGTGTGTGAGAGAGAGAGAGAGAGAGAGATCAGGAAAGGGTTTTTGTGTATGTGTGTGTGAGAAAGATCAGGAGTGTGTGTATGAGAGAGAGAGAGATCAGGAGAGTTTGTGTGTGTGTGTGAGAGAGAGAGAACTCAGGAGAGTTTACGTATAGTTTTAAACATTATTACGTATAATTTATCTTCTGGTTACCTGTTATTTATTGGTATTATTGTGAAAACAAATATTTTTCTAGTGTGGTGCAGAAGTATTTTGTCTTTATCCTTTGTGCCATCTTATTGCTGCTTTTAATATTGTTGATGGCAAAATGAATAATATTTTGTTAATTTGGTGTATTTGCACTGTTCTGGTTATTTATTTATATGTATGTAATATGTTGATGTGACTTGAATATATTTTCTGCGTTATTAACACATTGGTCAAAAACTGAGAGGCCACCGAAGAGACATGTGGAATCAGCGTGGCTTTACTAAAGCTGAATATATGACAGAACTGGTGGCCCTAGCAGCTGCACTTCATAATGTTATATTTGTTATATGTTGTGTTGTCTAGTAAATATTTGTATATGTTTACAGTTCATTGTGCTTTCCTTTATGATGTCATATTTGCACTATAGTAATAAACATACTTGACCAAAAGATTTAACAAAATGACTCATATTATTAATCTGTCAAACAAGTGTACCTTGTTGTAGTGGCAGGGTTTAAATTTTTTTTTTGTGAAAGGTAAATTTAATACATAATTGGTATGTCGCAAAATAAAGTAGTTTTAAAATGGCGGGGGGGGGGCAGACACTTAGGCTGTATGGGGCCCCAAAAATTCCTGATGGCGGCCCTGGGCACACAAGTGCCTCCTTGTAAGGAGCCGGAAAGGACCCCCTCCCCAGAGAAGCGTTGACAATCTCCTGGACCCAGCTCCGTGTCACCTCCCTGCTGGCCGAAACCAGCCAAGTCATGAATCCTGCTATCGTAAAGAAAAATGATGTACAGTGTTCCCTCGATTTTCGTGGGGGATGTGTTCCGACACCACCCGCGAAAGTCGAATTTCTGCGAAGTAGAGATGCGGAAGTAAGTACACTATTTTTGGCTATGAACAGTATCACAAGCCTTCCCTTAACACTTTAAACCCCTAAAGTGCAATTTCCCATTCCCTTAGCAACCATTTAGATCATTACTCAGCATGTTTATTTATTAAAGTTTATTAAAAATATATATTTATTAAAGGCAGATGAAAGTTTGGCAATGACATATGATGTCATTGGGCAGGAAAAACCGTGGTATAGGGGGGGAAAACCCGCAAAGTATTTTTAAATTAATATTTTTGAAAAACCGTGGTATAGACTTTTCACGAAGTTAGAACCCGCGAAAATCGAAGGAACACTGTATATATTATTAGATTTTTTCCCCCTAACTAATTCATTAGTTCCATGAACTCAATTATTATCCACAAATGGTTCCACTGCAAAGAATAAATGTGCAGTTCTTCCTGGAATCTAAAAGTTCTACGTAGAAGAGAAAGTGTTACTTACAATATTAAGAACATACTAGCTGCAATTCTTTTCTTAACTTTCCTTACCTTACCTCACCTTATTCTGCAGGTCTTGCGTGAAGTGATGGAATAATGAAGCTCACGGTGGAATCAGGGAGCCAGAACACCTGTTTATTAGTCTTGTAACCGTTTCAGAGAGACTCTGAGGTGACAACTCTTTATATATTGTAGCTAACATTGTCTCAACCAATAAGAACCATTCCTTTCCCAACTTTCTAGAAGTGTCCTTTAGCACCACTCAAAAACATTACATTTCAGACAACTGATGTTGGTTTGAAAAAATAGATTAATTATTTATAGAACAATAATATAAATTTTAAATAAGTTAAATGCATCAGTGTTTATAACTATTAGTGAGTTTTAGGTGATGCTACTGTTTCTGTCCACACTAAATATAGTATGTGATTTTTTTTTCTTCTGATTCTTCTGATTGTTTCTTAATACAAACTCTTAAACGTAAGTAATTAAACCTCTTTTATAAACATTACATTGGTCAAAATAAAAAACCATTAGCAAAGTTAATATGTCTATTTTATAGAGTTTGATATGCTTGATTCCAAAAATATGCTTAGCTTTGCTCTATCACATAAAGTTTCTGATATAGAAGCATTTTTGTTATTATGTTATTGTATTGTATTGATGTTACTGTTTTCTTAATGTTGCCAGTATATTTTCTATACCTTATAATAATGATGCTCCTCTGTGGAAACTATATCTGCTACAGAAAAACTATATACACTTTTGAAATCAGAACAAAAAAATGGTTCAGAAAAGTACAAGGTCAACTTTAACCTGTGTTAATGTCGCCATTATATTTCATATACCTTATATAATAATGATGCTGCTCGGTGGAAACTATAACTGTTACAGAAAAGCTAAAATCAGAATAAAAGATAATTCAGAAAAGTACAAAGTCAATTGCAATGATTACAAAAAATATTTTTGTAGACCTATGTTATTTATGTAATGTTATGTTATGACCTTGGTAGATAGAAGAACACAAAACTCTAAGACAAGTGTGCACACAATGTACCTGATGAAGTGGACAAGACCATTGCAGCTGTGAATTCCATTTATTTATTTATTGGATTTGTATGCCGCCCCTCTCCGTAGACTCGGGGCGGCATACAAATCCAGCAGGGAGGTGACAAGGAGCTGGATCCAGGAGATTACCAACGCTTCTCTGAAGGAGGGGTCTTTTCTGCCTCCATACAAGGAGGCACTTGTGCGCCCCCTCCTCAAAAAGCCTTCCCTGGACCCACCCATATTTAATAACTATCGACCTGTCTCCAACCTTCCCTTTATGGGGAAGGTTGTTGAGAAGGTGGTGTCACTCCAGCAGTCCTTGGAAAAAGCCAATTATCTAGGCCCTCGGCAGTCAGGATTCAGACCCGGCTACAGCACGGAAACTGCTTTGGTCGCGTTGATGGATGATCTCTGGCGGGCCCGGGACAGGGGTATATCCTCTGTCCTGGTGCTTCTTGAAGTCTCAGCGGCTTTCAATACAGTTGACCATGGTATCCTTCTGCGCCGGCTGGAGGGGTTGGGAGTGGGAGGCACTGTTCTTCAGTGGTTCTCCTCCTACCTCTCCAGTCAGTCGCAGTCGGTGTTAGTGGGGGGGGGCAGAGGTCGACTCCTAGGTCCCTATCTTGTGGGGTTCCTCAGGGGTTGCTTCTCTCCCCTCTGCTGTTTAATATCTACATGAAACCGCTGGGTGAGATCATCCAAGGGCATGGGGTGAGTTACCATCAGTATGCTGACAACACCCAGCTGTACATCTCCACCCCATGTCCAGTCAGCAAAGCAGAGGAAGTGATGTGCCGGTGTCTGAAGGCTGTCAGGGTTTAGATGGATGCCAACAGGCTCAGACTCAGTCCAGACAAGATGGAGTGGCTGTAGGTACCTCCTCCCAGGGTCACGTCTATCTGTCTGTCCATTACCCTGGGGGGGGGGAATTATTGACTCCCTCAGAGAGGGTTCGCAACTTGGGCGTTCTTCTCGATCCACAGCTAACTTTAGAACTAACTTCCAGCAGACGTGGTTGGTAAATCCACAGTAACTGAATTTAAACATGCCTAGGGTAACCAACCACGTCTGCTGGAAGTTTGCTCCAAGGATCTACTACTCTTTCAGTAAAATAATATTTTCTCATGTTGCTTTTGATCTTTCCCCCAACTAACTTCAGATTGCGTCCCCTTGTTCTTGTGTTCACTTTCCTATTAAATGATATAGTCTTTTGTTCCTAAGCTGGGGGTTGGAATACAAGCCCTCCAAGTACCTTTGAACTCTGTTATTATGTTAATTCATTACTTGAAAGTCATGATAACTCCCCCTGTGTGATCAGGCAGAGTTAGCTAATGTTGGGACTTGCTGATCAAGCAATGTCACATAGTAGGACTAGGGAAGCCAACCTTCTGTTATCACAGTATCCACTTCCTGAGCAAAGATCCTCGCAGAGATTCAAAAGTTCTTTCCGCTCCTCTGCCCTCAGTTGAGCTCTAAAAACCTGGCTCTTTTCCCAGGCCTTGAACTAGGCATTCCTCTTTATTTATTTATTACTATTTATTTATTATTTGGATTTATATGCTGCCCCACTCCTGAAGGACTCTGGGCGGCCTACAACCAAATACAAAAATACCCCTTAGACATAAAATATAAAACCTCCTAAAAACAGTACAGTATAAAACCCCTTAAAATCATCACAAGACAATTTAAAACCCACAATGAAACATAGAAACATAGAAGTCTGACGGCAGAAAAAGACCTCATGGTCCATCTAGTCTGCCCTTATACTATTTTCTGTATTTTATCTTAGGATGGATATATGTTTATCCCAGGCATGTTTAAATTCAGTTACTGTGGATTTATCTACCACGTCTGCTGGAAGTTTGTTCCAAGGATCTACTACTCTTTCAGTAAAATAATATTTTCTCCTGTTGCTTTTGATCTTTCCCCCAACTAACTTCAGATTGTGTCCCCTTGTTCTTGTGTTCACTTTCCTATTAAAAACACTTCCCTCCTGGACCTTATTTAACCCTTTAATATATTTAAATGTTTCGATCATGTCCCCTCTTTTCCTTCTGTCCTCCAGACCAGAGGTCCCCAACCTTTTTTGCACCAGGGACCGGCTTTAAGCTAGACCAGTTTTCAATGGCCCGGTGGGGGGGGGAGCTAGCTGTCAGCGGCGCCGTAAAAGGGGCGATCAAGAGAGGAATGGGTGAATGAATGGACGGAGGGTGGGAAGGAAGGAAGGAAAGAGGGAAGGGACAGGAACAGAAGAAGGGTGCAAGGGAAGCAAGGAAAGGTGTGAAAGGGGAGAGGAAGAGAGGAAGGAGTGAAAGAAGGGAATGAGGGAGGAAAGAAGGGAGGAAGGAAAAGGAAAGCAAGAAATGGAGGGAGGAAAGGAAGGAAGGAAAGAAAGAAAGAAGGGGGGAAGGGACAGGAACAGAGGAAGGAAGCAAGGAAACTTATGAAAGGGGAGAGTAAGGGAAGAAGGTAGGAAGGAGAAAGAAAAGAAGAAATAGAGGAAAGGAAGGTAAAAGAGAGAAAGAAAAAGAGCAAGAAAGAAAGCAAGAAAGAGAAAGAAATAAAGAAAGAAAGAAAGGCAACTTCAAAGAAAGGCTCACTGAGCATCTCTCACTCTCTCTCTCTTTCTATCCCTCTTTCTTTCTTTCTCTTTCTTTCTCTCTCTCCTCTTCCTTTATCTCCTCTCTCTCCCTCTGTCTTTCTCTCCCCCTCTCTCCCCTTTCCCTCTCTCTTTCTCTCTCTCCCTCTCTTGCTATCTCTCCCCCTTTCCCTCTCTTTCTCTCTCTCCCTCTCTTGCTATCTCTCCCCCCTCTCCCTCTCTCTTTCTCCCTCTCCCTCTCTTTCTCTCTCTCTCCCCCTCTTTCTCTCTCTTCTTCTCACTTTCTCTCTCTTGTTTTCTTTCTGTCTCTTTTGCTTTCTCTCTCTCTCACTCTTTCTTGTTTTCTTTCTCACGCTCTTTCTCTCTCTTGTTCTCTCTCTTGCTATCTCTTTCTCCCCCCTTTCTCTCACTCTCTCTTTCTCACTTTCTCTCTATCTTGCTGTCTGTTGCTCTCACTCACTCTCATTCTCCGTTCTTCTCAGCGGTGACGCGCGCACGCCCTGCCCGCCTCACCTTTGCGAGAGCACTTTCGCCCCGGGCTCTCAGCAAGGGGGTTTGCAGGAGAGGTGGGGCCGGCGAAGGTGATATTCAATGTCGGGGGCGCACAGGCGGTTGCACGCGCTCCCTATCTCCCTGCTAGCCCACTCGGAATATTCAAAATAAGAAAAGCCTTCGCCGGCAAAGGTTTTTCTTATTTTGAATACTCCGAGTGGGCTAGCAGGGAGATAGGGAGCGCGTGCAACCGCCCGTGCGCCCCCGACATTGAAGACCTCCGCTGAGAAAAGCCTTTGCCGGCATTTCCTCTCGGCGTCAAGGAGGCGCAGCGGCGGGCGGAGAGAGGGAAGGGGGGGCAGCGGCGTCCCTGCTGGCCTTGGCGGGCCGCCCGACCCTCCCCACCTCCTGCAAACGCGGCGGGCGGCGGGGGGAGAGCGAGGAGCCGGTTCCGGCGGGTGTGGGGCTTGGCTGGCTGGCGGGGGGAGCGCCGCTGGTGGTGCGGAAAGGCCGAGGGGGCCCTGGCGCCGCGGACCGGCTGAAAACCCCCAACGGCCCGGTGCCGGTCCGCGGACCGGCGGTTGGGGACCTCTGCTCCAGACTATACAGATTGAGCTCATTAAGTCTTTCCTGATACAATGAACACTCACAATAGCTAGAAGCCAAATATATGTGGAGAGCAATGTGGCAAAGTGTTGTGGTAAACTGTTTCACAACTTGTAGAGGTGAAAGGGCCATGGGGATCAATGATCAATCATTGTTGACTGTAAAAGAATGTACTCATCAGCTCTTTGTTGGGTAGTAGAGCATGGTGACACTGAACAGCGTGTCCCTTGTGGCAGCAGTGAATGTACTGACTTTTTGAAAAATGACAACAGGAAACGAACGCTGTTTGCCAGGTTTTATATTCTGCACATCTGCCTTAGGGTATATCTGTTCCTTTCTTTCTTTCTTCTTTATTTTTTAAATTAATTTTCATTAAAGACACACAAGACAAACATACATTTAACATAAATAGGGGCTACAATTGCCCCACTCAAAATAGAAGTCTTTCTCATACAGAAAAGAAAAACACTGAAATTTGTAAGATCAATACAGAGAGTAGAAAAGAAAAAAATTGTTATATGTTTGAACTTTTCTTTAAAAAAATCACTTCATATACATATTACTTTTTATCCCAATCATTTAACATTTTTTAATTAATCCATACATAAATCCTTTCCCAAATTTTATAAAAATCAGATTCTTCTTGATTGTTTAACCTTGGTTTATACTTGGTTGAATAAAAAAAAGTTTAATGATTTAAAACAAAAAAAACATATATATATATCTCACATGTTTTTTGCTGAAATTTTAAAATTAAGGGAGACTAGGATATATATATTTGAATTTATTGCTAGATTTGTCTATTAATAGAGAAATGTAACAGGTATTTTTTATAATTCTCTAAACTGATCTAAACAACAATAAGTTTTCCCTTTTTGTATTCTGTATTTTGAGAGGAGCAATTTTGACTCCTTTTTGTGTTATGTGTTTTGTTTGTGATGTCTGTCTTTTGAATAATAATAAAAATATTTTTAAAAAGTTTTTTAAAAAGTAACCTTTTTATTCCAGACTTGGGTAGAAAAAATACATAACGGAATGCTGTACATTTTATTTATATACGTACATTCTAAATCATTAAATGCACTAATTTACCCCTATCCCTCTAATAGCAATCCACAGCCAAAGGTTGCTTCACAGGTTGTATCATATTATACCTCGTTCGGAGTATATATGTTCTCCTGTCTCTCAAGGTCATTCCCATATGCCATTACCCCAATAACTCTGACAAAATCAGTTTATTGTTTAATGTTGACATTAAGACACAATAGGAGGAATTTGGATTGTTCCAAAAAGTGTCACAATAGTATATGTCGTGTGGCCAGATGCAATAACAATATCCAAAACTCCCAATTAGTTATCAAAAATGATACCTTTATATTATTTTAATCCTACATTATACAGTGATACCTCATCTTACAAACCCCTCGTCATACAAACTTTTCGAGATACAAACCCGGGGTTTAATATTTCTCCCCCTCTTCTTCCAAACTATTTTCACCTTACAAACCCAAGCCGCCGCCACTGGGATGCCCCGCCTCCGGACTTCTGTTGCCAGTGATGCACCCGTTTTTGCACTGCTGGGGCTCCCCTCCATGGGAAACACCACCTCCAGACTTCTGTGTTTTTGCAATGCTGCAGGGGAATCCCAGCAGTGCAAAAACAGGCGCTTCACTGGCAACGGAAGTCCAGAGGTGGGGTTTCCCAGCGAGGGGAGCCTCAGCAAAATCGCAGCATCACAAAAACACGGAAGTCCAGAGGTGGTGTTTCAAGGACTTCCATGTTTTTGCGATTCTGCAATTTCACTGAGGCTCCCCTCACTGGGAAACCCCACCTCCGGATTTCCATTTCCAGCGAAGCACCCGTTTTTGCACTGCTGGGATTCCCCTACAGCATCACAAAAACATGGACGTCCGGAGGTGGGTTTTCCCATGGAGGGGAGCCTCAGGGGAATCCCAGCAGCGCAAAAATGGGCGCTTCGACTGGCAAAAGGGGTGAGTTTTGGGCTTGCATGCATTAATCGCTTTTCCATTGATTCCTATGGGAAACATTGTTTCATCTTACAAACTTTTCACCTTACAAACCTCGTCCCGGAACCAATTAGGTTCATAAGACGTGGTATCACTGTACTTCTATAGAGTATTAGTATGTGCTACCAAGCTAACATTAGTTATCTGCAAGAATTTGGGATTGAAGAATTGAAATTCCTATAGTCTGCCTGAGACCATGGATTATAAGGGTGGAAGGCTTAAGTGTTCTGTCATAAAAGACTTGATTGATCAGTTGGTTATTTATCACATATACTAACTTATAATAGGAACATATCTGTAAGGTTAATCAGTGACATCATCAAAGTAAAAAACAAAATCCATGTCGTACAGGTTTTATTGAGTCCTTTCTGTCATTCACACCATGGTCACCTTGTAGGTTGTAACGTATTCTAGAAAAGGATGTGGTTGGACAAGAAGTGATGGGCAGACTGTCTCATGAACTGCAGTGGTCACTAGTAAGTTCATGACACAGCCTGCCCATCACTTCTTGTTCTTGTGTATAGAGGTCTCCATTGCATACATATTTGAGAGACCACCTGTCTTTTATAGTTCTGCCTATCTTGTGTGATGAGACAGGGTTGGCTAATTTTGGGTCTTGCTGATCAAGCAATGTCATCTAGCATAGCAACTTTCAACGTTTTGGGCACCAGGTATTGGTTCTATGAAGGGAGGTTTTTCCACATACCAGAAGGGGCATGGCGCCTGCATCATGGGGTGCATCATGGGGTGAGGTATCATCAGTATGCGGATGATACCCAGTTATACATCTCCACCCCATGTTGAGTCAACGAAGCAGTGGAAGTGATGTGCCAGTGCCTTGAGGCTGTTGGGGTCTGGATGGGTGTCAACAGACTCAAGCTCAACCCGGATAAGACGGAGTGGCTGTGGGTTCTGCCTCCTAAGGACAATTCCATCTGTCCATCCATAACCCTGGGGGGGGGAATTACTGACCCCCTCAGAGAGGGTCCGCAACTTGGGCGTCCTCCTTGATCCACAGCTCACATTAGAGAAACATCTTTCAGCTGTGGCGAGGGGGGCGTTTGCCCAGGTTCGCCTGGTGCACCAGTTGCGGCCCTATCTGGACCGGGACTCACTACTCACAGTCACTCATGCCCTCATCACCTCGAGGTTCGACTACGGTAATGCTCTCTAAATGGGGCTACCTTTGAAAAGTGTTCGGAAACTTCAGATCGTGCAAAATGCAGCTGCGAGAGCAATCATGGGCTTCCCAAGGTATGCCCATGTTACACCAACACTCCGCACTCTGCATTGGTTGCCGATCAATTTCCGGTCACAATTCAAAGTGTTGGTTTATGACCTATAAAGCCCTTCATGGCATCGGACCAGAATATCTCCGAGACCACCTTCTGCCGCATGAATCCCAGCGACCGGTTAGGTCCCACAGAGTTGGCCTTCTCCGGGTCCCGTCGACTAAACAATGTCATTTGGCGGGACCCAGGAGAAGAGCCTTCTCTGTGGTGGCCCCGACCCTCTGGAACCAGCTCCCCCCAGATATCAGACTTGCCCCCGCCCTCCTTGCCTTTTGCAAGCTCCTTAAAACCTACCTCTGTCGTCAGGCATGGGGGAATTGAAATTTTTTCCCTTCCCCCTAGGCGTATAGAATTTATACATGGTATGCTTGTTTGTATGATTGGTCTTTTAAATTGGGGGGTTTTTAGATTATTTTTTAATATTAGATTTGTTACATTGTTTACTTTGTTGTTGTTAGTCGCCCAGAGTCTTCGGAGAGGGGCGGCATACAAATCTAATAAATAAAATAAATAAATAAATTAATTAATTAATAAAAATCCTACAGATGGGGATTTGCTTATTTGTGTGGCCTGGTTGCTGGTATGCTTTGGCCTGGTACCAGTCCATGGATCAGGGGTTTGGGACTCCTGATCTAGCAGGATCTGGGACTCTTCTTTATCACAGTGTCCCTAAATCACTATCATCTCGGAGATTCAGAAAAACTCTCCACTCTTCTACCCTTAGCTGAACTCTAAAAACTTGGCTCTTTTCCTAGGCTTTGAGTAGGCTTTCCTCTTTATGGGGAGAGTAATAGGGAAAAGAGTTATGGTAAACGGTTGCACAACTTGTAGAATAGCATAGGATAGAATTTTATTGGCCAAGTGTGATTGGACACACAAGGAATTTGTCTTGGTGCATATGCTCTCAACGTACATAAAAGAAAAAGATACATTTGTCAAGAATCATGTGGTACAACACTTAATGATTGTCATAGGGGTCAAATACGCAATGAAGAAACAATCAATATTAATAAAAATCTTAGGATATAAGCAACAAGTTACAGTCATACAGTCCTAAGAGGGAGGAAAAGGATGATAGGAATGATGAGAAAAACTAGTAGAATAGAAGTGCAGATTCAGTAAAAGTCCGACAGTGTTGAGGAAATTATTTGTTTAGTAGATTGATGGCGTTTGGGAAAAAACTGTTCTTGTGTCTAGTTGTCTTGGTGTGCAGTGCTCTGTAGCGAGGGGAAAGGACGACTGGGATCAATTATAAATCATTGTTGACCACAAAGGAATAGTCATCAGCTTTTTGTCAGATAGCAAAGCGTGGAGGCACCTTGTGTCTTTTGGGGCATCAGTGAATTTATTGACTTTAAAAAAAATACCAGTGGGTAGCAGAGTCTGTTTGGCAGGGTGTATAATGTGTACACCTGCTTTAGTATGTGTTCATTTGGTTTTCTTTATTGATTGCTTTTTAATTTGGGGAAACTATCTTGAATCTCCCCCTCCCTGGTATTTAAGAATCATATCAACTATAACAACATGAATCAGTTATCAACCATTGTTGACTGGAAAGGAATATTCATCAGCTATTTGTCAGTCAGTGGAGCATGAAAATACTCAACAGTGCATCTCTTGGGGCAGCAGTGAATTTATTGACTTTATTGAATTTAATGCCAGCAGGCAGCAAAAGCTGCTTGGCAGGTTGTAGCACCTGGCTCGGAGTGCATGTATTTCCCAGTCTCTCAAGGTCATTCCTATACACAATTAAACAAATAACACGGACAAAATTAGTTTATGGCTTAAGTGTTGACATTAAGCCACAATAGCAGGAATTTGGATTGCTCAAAAAAGTGACATGTTGTGTGGCCAGGTGCAATAGCAACATCTAAAACTCACACTTAGTTATCAAAACTGATGTGTTTAGATTATTTAAACCTACATTATTGTTCTACAGAAAATTAATGTGTGTTCTCAAACCAACATTAGTTATCTGCAAGGACTTTGGAGTAAAGAATTGAAATGCCTATAGAAGTGATGACGAACCTGTGGTACAGGTGCCACAGGTGGCACATGGAGCCATATCTGCTGGCACATGAGCTGTTGCCTTAGCTTTGTTCCAATGTGCATGTGTGTGCCAGCCAGCTGATTTTTGCTTTCACACAGAGGCTCTGGGAGGGTGTTTTTGGCTTTCATTGAGCCTCCAGAAGGATGGGGGAAGGCGTTTTTACCCTCCTTTGGCTCCAGGGAAGTCTTTGGAGCCTGGGGAGGGTGAAACATGAACCTACTGGGCCCATCAGAAGTTGGGAAACAGGCTGTTTCCGGCCTCCAGAGGGCCTCTGGGGGGTGGGGAAGCATTTTTTGCCCTCCCCAGGCATTGAATTATGGATGTGGGCACTCATGCATGTGCGGTAGTGTATGTACATGCTCTTTTAGCACCTGAGGAAAAAAGGGTTTGCCATCACTGGCCTATAGTTGGCCTGAGACCATAGAATATAAGGGTGGAAGGTCAAGAATTCTGTCACCAAAGCCTTGGTTGGTTAGCTGGTTAGTTGTTGCATATAGTAACTTATAACAGGAACATATCAATAAGATTATTCAATGACTTCATCAAAATACAGAAATAAATTCTTTAGTATGTGTTTTACTGTACACGAATGTACATTAGATCATTATTTTAAAAGTAGTCAAAAAAAGATTCAGTACTGACAAGCATTAACCCAACCCATGTCAGTGCAATCATGCAGAGGGTTATTATAATCATTCACTTTGGGGTGGCTGCCATTCTTTCCAATGGATCAGGTTGGTGACATAGAAACATAGAATATTGATGGCAGAAAAAGACCTCATGGTCCATCTAGTCTGCCCTTATACTATTTCCTGTATTTTATCTTAGGATGGATATGTTTATCCCAGGCATGTTTAAATTCAGTTACTGTGGATTTACCGACCACATCTGCTTGAAGTTTGTCTCAAGCATCTACTATTTTTTCAGTAAAATAATATTTTCTCACTTTACGTCTAATCTTTACCCAAACTAACCTCAGATTGTGCCCCCTTGTTCTTGTGTTCACTTTCCTATTAAAAACACTTCTTTCCTGAACATTATTTAATCCTTTAACATATTTAAATGTTTCGATCATGTCCCCCCTTTCCCTTCTGTCCTCCAGACTATACAGATTGAGTTCATTAAGTCTTTCCTGATAAGGTTTATGCTTGACCTTCCACCATTTTTGTAGCCTGCCTTTGGACCCGTTCAATCCTATGGGGCTACCTTTGAAAAGTGTTAGGAAACTTCAGATCATGCAGAATGCAGCTGCAAGAGCAATCATGGGTTTACCTAGGTATGCCCATGTTACACCAACACTCCACAGTCTGCATTGGTTGCCGATCAATTTCCGGTCACAATTCAAAGTGTTGGTCATGACCTATAAAGCCCTTCATGGCATCGGACCAGAATATCTCCGGGACTGCCTTCTGCCACACAAATCCCAGCAACCCATTAGGTCCCACAGAGTTGGCTTTCTCTGGGTCCCGTCGACTAAACAATGTCGTCTGGTGGCCCCGATCCTCTGGAATCAGCTCCCCCTGGTGATTAGGATTGCCCCCAACCTCCTTGCCTTTCGAAAACTTCTTAAAACCCACCTCTGCTGTCAGGCATGGGGGAAATGAGCAATCTCCCCTGGCCTATATAGTTTATGCATGGTATGTTTGTATGGATGTATTGTTTTAAATAAGGGTTTTTAGATATTTTAATTATTATATTTGCCATTGTATATTGTGTTTTTTATTATTGCTGTGAGCCACCCCGAGTCTGCGGAGAGGGGCGGCATACAAATCACAAATCTAATAAATAAAAATGAAATGAAAATGTTCAAGTTCGTCAAGATCCTTCTGTATTTTGCACCTATCTTCTGGAGTGTTGACTATTCCTGCCAGTTTGGTGTCATATGCAAATTTGATAAGTTCCCCATCTATTTATTTGAAATTGGGGTTTGCTGCCTTCTCAAACCCTTCAAAAAGGATGGAATGGGAGTAGTAGGTTTTTGGATGAAACACAAAATGTCTTTAAACAAAAAAAACCAGAAAGCCCAGTTACCTCTTGAAAAATGACCTTTGGGACGAGTAAAAGAATGGTCTGTTCTTGCTGTATCTCCTGTTGATGTATCCAAAAGCTTCAGAATAAAACATTTTTTCCCCTTGTCCCTTCTTTCCATACTACTATCGGGGGAGGGGGAAGAGGCCCTGATTGAATTACCTCTAAAAATCTCTGCTTAGCTGCATAAACGAGAGAGTTAGCAACTGTTCAAAGTTATACTTGTGCTGAAAAAAGTGATTTACAATTGGCCTTCATACTTATGACCATTACAGAATCCCTGTGGCTGTGTGGGGCATGAAATTGAGGCACTTGGCAACCAGCATATATTTATGATGGTGTCTTACATTCAAAGGATTGCCATTTGCGACCTCTTCAACTGGCTTCCAATAATCAAGTCTAGTGTAGGAAACTGGATTCACTTAACAACCATGAGAGTTTGCTTAACAACAAAATAGGTCATAAATTTGTGTACAACTCATTTAGTCACTGCTCACAGTCACTCATGCCCTCATCACCTCGAGGTTCGATTACTACAACACTCTCTACATGGGGCTACCTTTGAAAAGTGTTCGGAAACTTCAGATCATGCAGAATGCAGCCGCGAGAGCCATTGTGGGGCTTCCAAGATTCACCCATGTTTCCTCAACACTCTGTGGCTTGCATTGACTGCCGATCAGTTTCCGGTCACAATTCAAAGTGTTGGTCATGACCTTTAAAGCCCTACATGGCTTTGGACCAGACTACCTCCGGAACTGCCTGCTACCGCACGAATCCCAGCGACCGATAAGGTCCCACAGAGTTGGCGTTCTCCGGGTCCCGTCGACTAAACAATGTTGTTTGGCGGCCCCCAGGGGAAGAGCCTTCTCTGTGGTGGCCCCAGCCCTCTGGAACCAACTCCCCTCAGAGATTAGAATTGCCCCCACCCTCCCTGTCTTTCGTAAACTACTCAAGACTCATTTATACCGCCAGGCATGGGGGAGTTGAGATATTCCTTCCCCCTAGGCCATTACAAGTTATGCATGGTATGTCTGTGTGTATGTTTGGTTTTATAATAAGGGTTTTTAGTTGTTTTATTATTGGATTGTCACATGCTGTTTTTATCATTGTTGTTAGCCGCCCCGAGTCTACGGAGAGGGGCGGCATACAAATCCAATAAATTATTATTAAATTATTATTAATGACTGCCTTACTTAGAACAGAAGTTCTGATCCTAATTGTGGTTGTAATTTCAGGACTACCTGTATAGTTTTAATAGATTGTAGTAACGGGATATGGTTGGTACAACTAAAGAAAGAATTGTAGATCTTTGATACCTGACTCACGGAGGTAGATTAGGTTAGTTTAAATCAGATTTAAACCCAAGTGGAATCAGAGTTTCTTAAGCAATTTCATTTTGCAAACATTTTTGGAGGTGAAGCAAGTGGCCGGGCGAGGTGAGGGGCCACATGAGATGAGGTCCCTTTGATGTAAATGATGTTGAATTGGCCACGCCCACTCAGTCACATGACCACTCAGCATCACCTACTCAGCCGGTCTTTAAGGCAGAGAAACAGTTGTTAAATTATTTGAATCCCACCACTGATTCATTCTAACGCATATACCATCCTTTGACATGATCAAAGACCTAAGTGCAAGCAACTATTGATTCAAGCAGTGAATGGAAACAACTACAGGCATGTTAAAGTTAATTCTGATTCCTCACCTGAGCTATAAGGAAAATATTTTCTTTTAAATGTTATATAAAGGGACATCAAACATCAAAATTCTGGTACATTTGGAATCAAAATACAAATAAAAATAAGAACTTCAGAGAGGCATGCATTAACAGTTTTCTGTAGGTTCTATTATAATTAACAATAGCACAAAATGTAATGTTGCTGTCTTCTCTGATTTTTAAAGAGTTGAAAATTAAGCATTACAAGGTTACATAAAGACCATTCTTGGAAGTTTATCTCAGCTTCAAGCCATTTGAAGTTGTGCATCACACATTATTTTCCTCCATTGAAAACAATGGAAATAGGCTCATGGATCCTCCTAAATATCACAGCAGAACCTGAAGGGCAGCTTTTCCATCCTCTCCTTAAAGACATGGTCAAATCTTTCACTCTGGGCAACAGTCATGATGTTCTTCCAGTCTCCAACAATGCCTGGTAAGCAATGGTTAAAACAATGTCAACAGTTTCATGGTTTGTAAAACATAATTAACTTGAGACATTGCACATTTCTCCTTTACCGGATGACAGCTTAGCCACCTTCTTGTCCATCGAACAGTTCTTAGAAATCTGTATTTATAGTTTTTAAGCAGGAAGTTAGTTCCTTACTATTTTAATTAGAGCTGGGTTACAGAGTGAAGAATTGATAGAAGAGTAGTCATGCAACTAATGGTCTGCAAGTGAGGTTCATATGATAATTGAATTGAACGGGTCCAAAGACGGGCTACAAGAATGGTGGAAGGTCTTAAGCATAAAACGTATCAGGAAAGACTTAATGAACTCAATCTGTATAGTCTGGAGGACAGAAGGAAAAGGGGGGACATGATCGAAACATTTAAATATGTTAAAGGGTTAAATAAGGTCCAGGAGGGAAGTGTTTTTAATAGGAAAGTGAACACAAGAACAAGGGGGCACAATCTGAAGTTAGTTGGGGGAAAGATCAAAAGCAACATGAGAAAATATTATTTTACTGAAAGAGTAGTAGATCCTTGGAACAAACTTCCAGCAGACATGGTAGATAAATCTACAGTAACTTAATTTAAACATGCCCGGGATAAACATATATCCATCCTAAGATAAAATACAGAAAATAGTATAAGGGCAGACTAGATGGACCATGAGGTCTTTTTCTGCCGTCAGAATTCTATGTTTCTATGTTTCTATGAATTCACCCTGTTGGAACTGGCCCCGTTAAAGGAAATGATTGATGGTCCTTTGAGCCTTGTCAATGTTCACATAGGCTTAAAGGAGGTAGTTTCACGACTGGAGGACAGTGCCCAGGGTAGAGAGTAAAGAGGCTATGTCTCCATCACCCCAAAATGGCTAGTGTGAACTAGAATGATCCCACCGCCTAAGGATCATTAGATTATGCAAGCATCAAATTGGTCATAGAAACAGTCAAATTATATTCATGCCAAAAATTTGTCAAGATGAAAAAGGGAACATTATTTTAACATTGGTAGAGCTAAGAAAGATTTGTAGCTGCCTCAGATACAGGCTGGCAATCAGATTAATGCAAAATAATTGTACAGTAGAAAGAGTGGATTTTGGGATATGTCTATACCAGCGTTTCCCAACCGGTGTGCCGCGGCACACCGGTGTGCCGCGAGACATGGCCAGGTGTGCCGCCTTCCTTCTTTGGAGCCCAGCAGGAGAGCGCCGAAAACCGCGGCATCGAGCAGGAGCCGGGGGACAGCTGCGAGCGGGAGCCCCGGGACGGAAGTACCGGCAGCGCCCCGCCCAGCTGGAGCTTCTCTGGCATCCACGGCAAGTGTCCTTTGTGGCCCCGCGGGAGGGCACTGGCGTTGGGAGCGGGGGGGGTGGCCGCAGCGGCCGCAGGCAGTCGCGAGGAGATGTCGGCGGTGAGAGGGAGCTCTCTCTCTCTCTCTCAGCTGACTGCAAGCGGGAGCCCTGACGGTGGCGGTTGGACCTGCGGCAAGTGTCCTTTGTGGCCCGGCGGGAGGGCACTGGCGATGGGAGCGGGGGGTGGGGGTGGCCGCAGCGGCCGCAGGCAGTCGCAGGGAGATGTCGGCGGCGAGAGGGAGCTCTCTCTCTCTCTCAGCTGACTGCAAGCGGGAGCCCTGACGGTGGCGGTTGGACCTGCGGCAAGTGTCCTTTGTGGCCCGGCGGGAGGGCACTGGCGATGGGAGCGGGGGGTGGGGGTGGCCGCAGCGGCCGCAGGCAGTCGCAGGGAGATGTCGGCGGCGAGAGGGAGCTCTCTCTCTCTCTCAGCTGACTGCAAGCGGGAGCCCTGACGGTGGCGGTTGGACGTGCTGCTGGCGCTGCGGGCCTGGCATATACGGTGTCCAGCAGCACGTCCAGCTGCCGCCGTCAGGGCTCCCGCTTGCAGTCAGCTGAGAGAGAGAGAGAAAGAAAGAGAGACATAGTAAGAGAGGCAGAGAAAGAGAGACAGAGCAAGAAAGAGAGGCAGAGAAAGAGAGATAGAGAAAGAGAGAGAGAAAGAGAGACAGCAAGAGAGGCAGAGAGAGAGAGAAAGAAAGAGAGACATAGCAAGAGAAAAAGAGAGACTTAGCAAGAGAGGCAGAGAGAGAGAGAAAGAGAAAGAAAGAGAGACATAGCAAGAGAGACAGAGAGAGAGAAAGAGAGAGAAAGAGAGATAGCAAGAGAGGCAAAGAGAAAGAAAGAGACATATAGCAAGACAGTGAAAGAGAGAGAGAGAGCAAGAGAGAGAGAGAAAAGCAAGAAAGAGATAGCAAGAGAGACAGAGAGAGAGAGCAAGGGAGAGAGAAAGACATAGAGGAAGGGAAGGAGGGAGAAAGAGAGAAAAAAGAGAGGAAGAAAGAAAGGGATGGAGAGAGAGAAAGAAGGGAAGGAAGGAAAAGAGAGAAAGAGGGAGAAATAGAGCGAAAGGGAGGAAGAGAGAGGGTTTTTTTGTCCAAACTTTTCTTTAGCCCGCCCCCCCGCCCCGCCCCCCTTCAGTGTTCCCCAGGATTTTGAAAATATGAATAATGTGCCGCGGCTCAAAAAAGGTTGGGAAACACTGGTCTATACAACTTCAGATGAAGGCAATAATCCTGGCTTCAGGTGAAGGCTGGCATGTCCCATAAGCATAGTCTCAGGAATATGAATTACTATTGATTTACCTTTGCGAAGAAAATCTCCTTTGCTGAAATCTATCTGATCAGAAGGTATGAATCTGTAGTTTACTCTAGAATCCGCTCTCATGCTATCAAATGTAGCTTTATGCACCACATCATCCACCACCTTTTCACTTAGTTCTTTTCCTAGGAAGTTGCATATTTTCAGTACAGAACTTCTCAGATCCTGCAATTTGATACAGCTTTATATTAGTTCATCCATAACAATGGAGAAAAGATGGAAAATGTTGCTGATATATTTGGGGAATTCTTAATACAGTGTTCCCTTGATTTTCGCGGGTTCGAACTTCGCGAAAAGCTTATACCACGGTTTTTCAGAAATATTAATTAAAAAATACTTTGCGGGTTTTTCCCCTATACCACGGTTTTTCCCGCCCGATGACATCATATGTCATTGCCAAACTTTCATCTGCCTTTAATAAATATTTTTTTAAATAAACTTTAATAAATAAACATGGTGAGTAATAATCTGAATGGTTGCTAAGGGAATGGGAAATTGCAATTTAGGGGTTTAAAGTGTTAAGGGAAGGCTTGGGATACTGTTCATAGCCTAAAATAGTGTATTTACTTCCGCATCTCTACTTCGCGGAAATTAGACTTTCGCGGGAGGTCTCGGAACACATCCCCCGCGAAAATCGAGGGAACACTGTATTATCACTATCTTATACATAACTCGCATTTCAATGCTGCCTCTCACTTTCCCTCCCTAACTTTAATTTTTCTTTTCTTTCTGAAAACAATTATTCTAAGAAATAGCCAAGGGTGGTTCAAGTGATGCACATTTATTTTAAAAGACATTATGTAAGAAATGCACTACTACAAGTATAGTTCTTTTCCTAGGAAGATGCATATTTTCAATACTGAATTTCTCAGATCTTGCAATTTGATACAGCTTTATAGTAGATCATGCATGACAATGTAAAAAAGACAGAAAAGTGGGGAATTACATTTGGGAATTCTAAATTGTGTGTACGTTTGTGTGTGTGTGTATATACATCGTAATCCTAACAATCATCTCCTCCCACTTATGACTGCATGACTGTAACCTTGCTGCTCATATCCTTATGATTTTTTCCTAGCATGGGGGGGAACACCATTCCGGTGGCGGCCATGTAGTGTGTAGGCTAGCACCGGTGGCAATGCCAGGCGTGCACGCACCACCGGCGCTTCCCCGGACCTGCCCTGCCCTGCCACAAGCATTGCCTTTCCCCACCGTTCCTCCCTTGCTCGCCTCTCGCGCTGGCTCCCCCCACCGCCCATGCTGCCACAATTTGTGAGAGGCGAGTGCGTCAAGCAGGCAGTTGGGGGGGGAAATGGCGATGGGCAGTGACAAGCGGGAACTTACTTGTTTGCCCATTTCAGGGTTTTTTCGCTTCTGCACATGTGCAGAAGCTAAAAAACCCGGAAATCATGCACACGCACACGCACACACACACAAAGGGGGGAGCATGGGCACACTCCCAGCCGATTCCGGTATGGCCCACTCCTGTTTGTACCCTATAACTATCATTAAATGCTGTACCTTATAATTTTGATGGGTGTATCTTGTCTTTTTATGTACACTGAGAGCATATGCACCAAAGACAAATTCCTTGTGTGTCCAATCACACTTGACCAATAAAGAATATTATTCTGTTCTATGACATGGATGCAACTTACCCTTTTCATTTCTTCATAAGAAAGAAAGAGAATATTGAAGTCATCTTTATGGGTGTACCAGCCTTCTATATGGTCTAGCCACAAACTATTGCCCACTGATAGGAGAGAAATGAATTTAGCATAAACATGAGAGCAGTGTTAAAATCACCTGATTCAGTTCAATTGCAGCATTCCAACTAACAGATTGTCTTAATGGTTGAATTTCCTCCATTTCCTCCTGATGAGCCTCGAGGCCTTCGGATCAAAGCATGATAGAGGGGGCTACTCTAGGAACACTGTGTAGTGGAGAGACAAGGAAATGGGAGCCATAACAACTGTGATTGCATACTCTCACTTGCAGTGGGTATGGAGAGCAGTTCTGTCAAGATATCTCTATTTTGTTTTCGTTTTTTGCTTTTGCTTTTCCTAATTTGGATCTTTGAAGCAATCTGAACTTTTTTATTCTTCTGCAAATTTATTTATTTTTATGATTTGCATTTTACCTTTATTATTTTTACAAATAATAATATTTGTAAACATATTCAACGCACCTTCCTGCATCAGTAAATCATGATTCTTATCTTATTTTAGGAGACAGGGTGGATTCTTTGCTCCTTGTGGGGTGGATTGAAATATTTTCATACTTTTTTGTCCAATATCAATAAAAGACAAGCAACGTAATCAAGTTCTTCTTACCTTTGCCAGCCAAAAACTTCTCCATGAATGTATCAAAGTCTTTTGGGGTTTCTAATGTGACTGAAATTTTGTGAAAATGATACATAGAAACCAAGACATCCTTTGGATTTCTAAACACATAAATAATCTGTAGCAGAAAAATAATATCTAGGTCAAAAAATGAAACAAACACAAGTGCATCAATTAACTCTCATGGAGTCATGTAATAAGCACCCTTCTATCAAAGGATCTTAAAGCTCATTGATAAAACAATATTTTGAGAACTTACCGGAAAGTCAACAGGGCTGTGACTAGCCCCACTTTGGGAGAATGACATCCCTTCCCTAGGGAAGGGCCATAGCGGAAAATGCTTTCTACTTAGAACCTGCCCAACAAAACTCCTTAGTTGACAGGACCCCCATATCTCTCTAGTTGGATAAGGGAGGGGAGAGTAAGGGCTTTAAAGGTTTTAATTAGCACCTTGAATTGGCCCGGGAGGCAAACTGGTAGCCAATGCAGTTTGCAAAGTGGAAGTACAATGTATACAATTCTTGGGGAACACACAAAATAGCATGGTGCTAATTTTGCACCAGCTGAAGCATCTTATCTTCTTCAAGGGCCATTGTATAAAGCAGCTCCATATTAAAGAGCTGTTATACTTGTTCAAGGAGGTGACTAGGGGACTTCCAAACTGGCATTTGTATTTTCAAGTGGTGGCAATGATGTGGATCAAATAATGGATGATGCTCAGAAATAAAAGACTTTTGACTTTAGAAGGGCACGATTTACAGATAGGATGACATTCATTTGTATGGTATGGAAAACGGACTATACACAGGTATTTTCAAGGACATAGCATTAGAAATTCCTTAATTGAAATGTGGGAAGAAATTAAAACTAAACATTATTCAAGAGTAACTTATTGGATTGCACCTTTGGAAGTTCAGACACACCTCAATAGAGTACAGTGGAATAAAATATCAAGATATATTTAATAGGACAGTCAAAAATGTTGAAAACTGATAGAATTAGAAAATCAAGGTATAAATAGGTCATACCTTTGTTCTTTTATTTCGTAATCCTTTGGGTACCAAATAGTAAGGCAGATGGGAACAAATGACACGAGGTGATGGGAGTTTGGTCAAATCTGTCTTGAAAATATTATACTCCAGCCATGGTATTCTTTCAATCACGGTAATATTTTCAGTTCCATCTCGATGACCTTCATAAAAAATCAAGCTCAGAATGTTCTGAGTCCACACTGTGCCTGTAAGTAAGAAATAATTAAATTAATTCACCCAGACCCATTATTATTTGGAGAATGCTGACGTTATATAGAGAAATCTTTCTTATCAGGAAAAATAGTAAATTTCAGAGAAGCAATACTTTCTTCTAAAATATTTGATGCATGTATAAGAGAAAATTAGTCCTCTAAAATAAAATAAAATGATGATAATGCAGATTTAGCAGCTTTATTTTAACTATATTTCCGACTTCTAATGCAATGTCAGACATTAAAATCTGATTGCAGGAGAGGCGAAGTAACGACACGGCCACAGAGAGCTGGATTTAAACTGGGTCATTTTTATTAATTAAATTAGCATAATTTATTAATTAAATTAGCATAAATTTAATTAAGCCTTACAAGGACCCGCAGGGTCAAACAATTACTTCCGGGGCGGAAATGACGTCAGAAAAACTTCCGGGGCAACTTATGGGCGTAGCTCCATGCTGATCCAGGTGAAGGGCCATGCCCTCACCTGGATCCCAGCCATGCACCTGTATGTGGGAGGTCTCGCCATCTAACCCCTTCAAGGGGATAGAAATGGGTGAGACCCAAAGGCAGATTCCCCCCAATTGCCCAGATCTAACTAAAGGCACCATGAGCCCTTGGAGAGAACCTGCCAATTATCCCCAAAGATGCCCAACGGAGAACACGCAGTTGCTAAACACCACCCAATTTCTGTCCCTAACCTGCCAACCCAAATGACCAAAGGTAAGCCAATTAACCTGAATCGGGGAGCGAAGCACCCCCTAACCAACCATCCATCACTGCAGTGTGGAATAGGTGAAAAAACGGTCACAGAAAATGCTGAGACCGCCAAAAATTCCTATTCGGCCCCCTAAGGGTGACCCACCATAGCACACTGAAAGATAGGGAGGACGGGCGGGTGTTCGCCTGCTTGTCGTCGGGGCGAAAAGGAGGCCTGAAAGCCTGCATAGCCCTTTTATATGGATGGCAGGCTCCGCCCTCCGATGTCATCGGCCTGAGCCGATGTCCCAAGATGGCCGGTATCTCGTGAAATCTCACGAGATCCCGGCCCACAAGATGGCATCTACGCCGAGGGCTGTGTCTCCCTGGCCCTGCGCCAAATCCGGGCCAGGGGTAAGCCACTGGCCGTGCATTCTAGCATAACACAGTTGCAGCAACCAAAATACTGAATTAAATAACAGTCTTGGAGAAAAGATTAAGTGTTCCTCAGGAGATATCATTAAACTTACCAGATTTGGGATAGGTGATTAGAAATATATCATCATCTTGGATTTCAAAACTTTCTACTGAATCAATAATTTCAGGTGAGGTCATCTTTTGTAAAAAATTAAATCCTTTGTATTTAAATAGGAACTCATCTACTATCTCCATTATTAGATCTGGGGATAAAATATTAAAGTAATCTACAATCATTTCTAGATTTATGATGCATATTCTATTAATTCAGTTACTAGATACATTTTCCTAATTAGTTAATTTTAGGAACTCAATTTACATCCATAAAACTTCCCAATTCAAAGAATAAATTTCCTGTTCTTCTTTGGTGTCTGAGAGTTTTCTTTAGAAAAGAAATTTTAATTACAATGTCAAAAAACGTAATAGTTGCAATTCTCTTTTCTTTTTCTGTTATGTTATATAGTTTGACTTCAAATTATGACCACAATTTAGGCCAAATTTTTAGTTGTTAAGTGAGACATTTGTTAAGTGAGTTTTGCCCCATTTATGATCTTTCCTACCATAGTTATTAAGTAAACCATTTTGGTTGATAGTTTAGTGGCACGGTTAAGCGAATCTGGCTCCCCCATTGATTTTGCTTGTCAAAAAGTTGCAAAAGTTGATCACATGACCTTGGGACACAACAACAGTCATAAGTATGAACCAATTGCTAAGCATCTAAACTTTGATCACACGAACATAGGGATGCTAGAAAGGCTATCAGTGTGAAAAAAAGTCATAAGCAGTGAAGGGCTACCAAAATTTTTACTACCACACAGTGGGTGTGGCTTTTGCGGGACGCCCTGCATTTTCTTTTAACATCTTTTAGTGCAAATTGGGTGCTCTGGGCTGGAGCTTCATTTTCGCTACCCCACTGCATTCCCCCCCTGTCCAGGCAGTAGTCCATCCCTGGTCATAAGTCACTTCTTTTAGTGCTATTGTAACTTAGAAGTCCCTAAATGAACTATAGTTCTTTTTCAATTTATTATTGTTGTTGGTGGTGCTGCTGCTGTTTTATAATAATGATGATGATGATGATGATGATGATGATGATGATGATAATAATAATAATAATATCAGCCTTCCTTAAATATTGGAGTGCTCTACAGGAATACTACTACTACTACTACTATTAATAATAATAATAATAATAATAATAATAATAATAATAATAATAATTATTATTATTATTATTATTATTATTATTAGTGGTAGTAGTAGTAATAGTAGTAGTATTCCTGTAGAGCACTTCAATATTTAAGGAAGGCTGATATTTAATGAGTCATTGGCTAAAAGTCTTAAATATGTTATCAGAACTGCTGTTAGATTTTAACATTTATTTTTGCTTTATAAATAACTGTGTGTTGATAAAATATATACTAGCTACTTGCAAGAACTTTGAAATGGAGAATTTAAATTCTTATACTCTGCCTGAAACCATGGAGTAAATGGTAAAGGCTCCTCTCTCAAAGGCCTTCTGTGTCTTCTCACCCGGCTTCACCTTCTGCTTTGAGAGAGTATCTTGGTAGCCTTAACCAAGCTCTTCCATCTTCCAAGAAATGACTTCCTTTCTTTTCCTAACCTGGGTGTCGGCAATCCATGGCTCCGGAACCACATGCAGGTCTTTGGGCCCTATGCTGTGTCTCCCTATCCCATCACTGGTTGGCCCTGCCCGTCACCCCTTTTATTTCTTTTCTGGATATTTTTGGAAATCCAAGCTGGCTGAGGAATGATTGCCAGCCATGGTGGAAGCTTCCCTTCAGGTGATCCTCCTCCTTCTCTCCATCTTGTGAACACCTGGCCGGCAGTGGCAGAGCCAGGAGGGTGTGCACACACAGGGAGACCTCAAGCGAGTGCCAAAAAGGAAAGGTGTATGTGGGGCAGCCAGCCACTTGCTAAGAAGATCTCCCTGCTCAGCACAATTGACCAAGGTGTCATGAGAGGAGAAGGAGGGGGAGTGCGAGTGCAAGAGCGAAGCGGCCCTCTACCTGCCTTTGTGTGATATTTGTGTGTATGGCAGCCTTCATTTCTTGCCATTTTGGATGGGAGTTCACACCCTCCACACTTGACTTTCCATGTAAAAATGGGCACACGGTGTAATTAAAAAGTTGAGCAGTATTATTTTGTGTGATCGAACATGTGTTCAGCACATTTAAAACTTGGGTTGAGTGATTTTTTAATGTTTAAGACAGGCTGCTATTATCTTTTTCTGATAATTTTTGTAATTTTTTTAAAAAAATAGTTATTGGCCCATTCTTTCCTCCCCCCTAGAAAATCTTGACCCAGTCCATCATTGGGTTCATTTTATCTGGTACAATTGGACGATAATATAATGCTGAGTAAAGGAAACTAGAATCTGCACAGAAGTAAAAATGCACATTTGGGATCCAGGTCCAACTCAAGTGTTCCTGCAGATATGCAACAAACTGTTTTTATACCAGAAAACCACAAATGCACACCAGAATTTCCTTATAGTTCATCACCTGATTTATTGAAGACATATAACATCTCATAATAAGCATAGAGGGTCTACTTAATTAGTTTAGTTCTTCACCTCTAATGTGTTTTTAACATGTTAATAATTAACTTTCTATCTTTGGACTTTGCCTGGAAAACCTGACAGCACTACAGCTAAATGCCATGTTCACTTTCCCTGTTCTAGCAAGGAGCCCATCTGCACAACCTGACACTTCTTACATAATGAAGCATTTGTGGTTACCCTCCTTAGCTCTTTGCCAACAGATACCAAAGCCAGCGGTAAATTAGATTACTAATTTCAGCAATAGGATGATTAACATGGCTCATTTGCAAAAGCACTTAATAATTTGATAATAAGTTAATAGGTCAGACAGTCAGATCCTCTATGTATTGATGGACAAAGCTGTCCCTAGGTTCTGCCTGGGCTTACCTCTTCTAATAAGCAACTGAGTTGGAAGATCAAAAGCAATTGATTAAAAGCACAGGAGAATTTTACTTGTCTCCCACCATTGCCTCTGTGTTATACGTCGTGTTTACCTCTAATGGAAATATGAAATTATTTCTTTCTTAGTGAATATTATACTCAGGTAATTACGATTTATGCTTTATTAATTCATTAATTCAATTTTATACAACCCTGCTTTCAACATAAGTGTAAAATAATTTAAATATAGATTTAATAAAGTTTTATCGCTTTTAAAGTTTTAGTTTTAATTATTAATTTTATTTATTTATAATGACATAAATGTTTCATTTATTTACGTTGTACTTTTTTCTTCATTTTTTTTTCATCCTCCTTTTCATTGTAAAAATATTGGCCACCTTACTATTAAAAATCAAGTTGCCCCTCTGTGGCAATTTGGGAACATTGGGAACCAGGGGTATAGGTTGATAAGCAGAGCACAAAAACCTTCAGAGGGTGGAGGAAGGAAGCCCATCACCCAGCTGTGTCCAAAAAGGAGGTAGATACAGCAAAAAGCTTTGCTAAGCCAAAAACTGCCAAGCAGGAGGAAAGAGCTTGGCTAGGTTCGGGCATGAGCATTCCCTTCCAATGCCAAAGACGCTCCCAAATAAGTCTGTGCTTGGTGCAAATGAGAGGCCCTGGGCTAGCATTGAGTAGACTGCCAGCCTCCCCTAGTTTTTGATTTTGGGAAGCAAGCTCCATGCATCAAGGGTGGCAGCTCCCAGATGACCTTTCAAAAACATTTCTCTTGCTTTAGCCCCTCCCTCCACAAAACCACAATTTTTTTTCAATGAAGGAAACGAAGCAGAACAAAAACGCTGGAGGGAAAAGACTTGTTGATCTTTCTCCCTTCCTTCTTCCCCAGTTTAGTCTTGCAGCTAAACTCTGCCTCTGCCCTCCAATTTCCTTCCCTTTGACAACTTAATTTGCTAAATTTACTACGCGCATAAAAAGGGTGTCAAAATGCAAGTGACTTACCTTGATGAACGAGGGGACGGTGCAGCAGTTATTGGATTTAAAATTGTGGGGAGAGCTGAATGGAAAGCTTTGGAAAGCTTTTTATAGTTTAGCTGACTCCCTTTATAACCCAACCTTTGCCACGCAGATAAAAAGGGTGCTAAGCCTGCACTTGCTTTGTAGTTTTTCCTTTCAGTTTTACACACAAACAACTGCCCCCTTCATCTCCCCTCCCCCTGTATTGAATTTCACTCCACCCCTTCCAGCCTTCTTAGGGAAAAATGCAAAGCTATGATTCTGCATGTTTTGACAGGCATGACCAGGGCACGTGAGCCGTGTTTGGGTCTTGCTAAAAGTGATTCTGCACACTTGCTGAGTTCTAGATGTATCAGCTACAGGCCGTTGTGAAGTTCAACAGTTTAAACTTCTGTACGGATTTGAAAATAATATAGCAGCTTTGGATTCCAAAGTGCTTATTATTAACATTCTGCAAATCACAAAGTTAAACACCACCAACATGTGGCACAACTCAGGGCCTCTCACTCAGAATGTAACAAAACCTGTTGGTGAAGAAACTGATTTCTTCAGACTTTATCATTGCTGTATACCACGTTGTAATTTTAGTGACTAGAGCAGTGGAAGACTAGGGATGTATCCTGCAATTCTCACTTGTCAGACTCTGGAATTGTGAATGGTCGATCATTAGTTCCTGGGGAAGGACAGAGAGTGAATAAGTGATTTTATTTATTGTAATGTAAATGGAAGTGGTGCAGGGAGCATACTCAGCAGTCAGTTGCTACCAGTATGGTACAGTTCTACAAAGCAGTGGTGGTGGCGGGAGACTCCACCCACCCACTCCAGACACTTCTGCGCATGCGTAGAAGTGTCATGCATGTGTGCGAGCCAGTAGCGATGGGATTTAAAACCCATCACTGAGCACATTATTTATTTATATTTATGTTTATGTTTATGTTTATGTTTATGTTTATGTTTATATTTATATTTATATTTATATTTATATTTATATTTATATTTATATTTATATTTATATTTATATTTATATTTATATTTATATTTATATTTATATTTATATTTATATTTATATTTATATTTATATTTATATTTATATTTATATTTATATTTATATTTATATTTATATTTACATTTATATTTACATTTACATTTACATTTACTTTTACATTAACATTTACATTTATATTTATATTTTGTCCAATGCACAATGAGGGTTTTAGTGGGTATATATCTATATACACATAGTAAAATACATGATGAAGGTTATAGAGGAGATACTCATAGTAAAATATATCTAAGAAATAATAGAAAAGAAGATATAGTAATAGAACATATCAATGAAAGAATAGAAGAAGAGATATAGGAATAGAAGAAAGGTATAGGAGATATAGGAGAGCAATAGGACAGGGGACAGAAGGCACACTAGTACACTTGTACTTGCCCCTTACTGACCTCTTAGGAATCTGGATAGGTCAACTGTAGATAATCTTAGGGTAAAGTGTTGGGGGTTTGGGGATGACACTATGGAGTCCGGTAATGAGTTCCATGCTTCGACAACTCGGTTACTGAAGTCATATTTTCTACAATCAAGTTTGGAGCGGTTAATATTAAGTTTAAATCTGTTGCGTGCTCTTGTGTTGTTGTGGTTGAAGCTGAAGTAGTCGCTGACAGGCAGGACATTGCAGCATATGATCGTGTGGGCAATACTTAGATCTTGTTTTATATTTTATATTTTGCAGACTCTGAATTAACCCTGAGCAAACAATCAGTTCAAAACATCTTATTTTATATTCCTATGGAAATTATAATAGTCACAACTCTTCTGAAGATTTTTATGATCTAAAATATAACCAACACTCCGTGGTCTGCATTGTCTGCCAATTGGTTTCCGGACTCAATTCAAAGTGTTGGTTATGACCTATAAAGCCCTACATGATATCGAGCCAGAATACCTACGGGACCACCTTCTGCCGCATGAATCCCAGTGATCGGTCAGGTTCCACAGAGTTGGCCTTCTCCAGGTCACGTCAACCAGACAATGTCATTTGGTGGGGCCTAAGGCAAGAGCCTTCTCTGTGGGGTCCCCAGCTCTCTGGAATCAGCTCCCCCGGAGATTCATACAGCCCCCACCCTCCTCGCCTTACACAAGAGTCTTAAGACTCACTTATGTCGCCAGGCTTGGGACTATTAGATTCTTGCCCCCTGGCCAATGAATGTGTGGAGAGGAAGCTGATTGAATGAAATGATTGTTTTTATGGTTCTTTGGGTTTTTAGGTAATTAATTGGATTAATTTAGTTAATTGGGTTAAGAAGTTTTATATTGTTTTATTATGTGTTTAAGCTTCCCCGAGTCCTCGGAGAGGGGCATCATAGAAGTCAAACAAACAAACAAACAAACAAACGAATGAATGAATAAATATCATATATTTTCTCTCAAATTCCTTTTCCCACTTTCCCCTTTTATTCATTTTAATCACTGCAATATATTATTATTATTATTATTATTATTACTATTATTATTATTCATAACTCATTTGATGTACTTTACCAATAAATTAAAAAGTTGATCAAATTTATGATTTGATGCTATTAGACCATTATCAATGGCTTACAAACACTAAAACATCCATAGCATAAACATTGAATAACTACAATCAGGTAAACTAATATTCATAATTGCCTTAAAACAAGAGCATAGAAAAGCATTCTTCAAAGCAGTTTAAAAGGCGCTTCAGAACAGCTCCATTCTAACTAGCTTCAAGGTTGGGGCAAGCATTATTTCCAAAGGGAGTACTGTACTAGAAAAGTACAAGGAAGTGGATCTTCACTTGAATGGCATCTTTTTAACTCACTTGCCAAATGAATTTTAAAGTTATTTTATTTAATTCTTCGAATAATTTTTTGTTTAATTTTATTGGGATTGTCTGGAGTAAATATTAAATTTTGGGTAAGATATTCATTTTAATGGTGGTGATTCTTCCTACTAAAGAGAACTGTAATTTTTCTCAGTCTTCCAAATCTTTCCAAATCTGTGATAATAATTTTATATACAAGTGAAACTCAAAAAATTAGAATATCATGCAAAAGTTCATTTATTTCAGTAATGCACCTTAAAACGGTGAAGTGTAATATATGAGAGAAACTCATTGCATGCAAAGCAAGATAGTTCAAGCCATGATTTGTCATAATTATAGTGATTATGGGGTACACCTCATGAAAACTCCAAATTCACCATCTCAGAAAAGTAGAATATTACATGGAATCAATAAAACAAGGATTGTACATGGAACAATATCGGACTTTTGAAAAGTATAAGCATGCATATGTACTCAGAACTTGGTTTGAGCCCATTCTGCAGCAATTACTGCCTCAATGCGGCATGGCATGGAAGCTATCAGCCTGTGGCACTGCTGAGGTGTTATGAAAAACCAGGATGCTTCAATAGCGGCCTTTAGTTCTTCCACATTGTTTGGTCCCATGTCTCTCATCTTTCTCTTGGCAATGTCTCATAGATTCTCTATGGGGTTTGCTGACCAATTAAGCATAGTAATCCCACAGTAATCATTGAATCAGGTTTTGGTGCTTTTGGCAATGTGGGCTGGTACCAAGTCCTGCTGGAAAATTGAAGTCAGCATCCCCTTAAAACTCAGCTTCAGAGGAAGCATGAAGTGCTTCAAAATCTCCCGGTAGATGGCTGCATTGAGCCTGGATTTAATGAAGCACAGTGGACCAATACCAGCAGATATCATGTCTCTCCAAATCAACACAGACTGGAAACTTCTCACTAGACTTCAAGCATCTTGCAGTGTGCGCCTCTCCATTTTTCCTCTATACTCTGGGTCCTTGGTTTCCAAATGAAATACAAAAGTTTTCACAATCTGTGTTGATTTGGGGAGCCATGTCATAATAGCTGACTGGAGCATAGCTGCTGGAGAATTCTGGGAATAGAAGTCCACAAGTCTTAAAGTTGCCAAGTTTGGGGATCCCTGGTATAGGATCTATTGCTCGAGCAGGGAATTGGACTAGAAGACCTCCAACCCTGTTATTCTGCATTCTGTATAGTCCTATTCTGCATTCTATGGTTATTATAATAGTCCTGTAATAATTGTCTCTGTCTTTTGTGTGCGTTTGCAGTGTTTATTTTTACGTGAAAGGCTTGCCCTTTGCTTGCAGCGCTGCTGCGGCGTCCTTTTTCGTAAAAATAACAATGTTTATTTTTCTGTGAAGACCTCCCTTTGAAGGAGCTGGGGAATCTCTCCCATGAAAAGATTCCGGGGGCGGAGCCTTGACGTCACCGGCAGGTTGCTAAGGACGCCAAAGTGATCACTTCCTGGATTCCATGGAATCCAGGAAGTGATCACCTTGGCATCCTTAGCAACCTGCCGGTATACGTGATGTCAAAGCTCCATCCCCGGAATCTCTTGGTGGGATTCCCCGTTCGGGTTCAGGTTCGGGTTCGGTTCAGGTTCGGCCAAATTTTGCCTAAAGTTCATCCGAACTTGCCAAACCCGAACATCGTTGGGTTCGCCCATCACTACTCCTGAAGTCAAGGGAGTGGGGAAAAGGGTCCAAGAGGCCTAACAGAAGTCTGGAGGCTTCAGTGAGACCTGCAGACATGCTCAGAGGGGCAACACAGGGGGAGGTTTGTGTGCGCATGCGTGGGGTAGGGCACTGCATTATGGGTGTGGGCCCATGTACTCTTTTGGCACCCGAGCAAAAAAAGGTTTGCCATCACTGGGTAGATTGCCATGTGTGTGGAATTGTGTGCTCTTACAAAAGCTACCTTGTTTGAACAATTTCAGGCCCACTTTTTAAGAAGCATATTGGGAATTGACAGAGCATGTCAACCACCCAGAAACAGGAATCGACTTCGTACAGAGCCATTCAATGATTAAGTCATCAGCCATATCATGAGAGCAGATGTATAGGTGATGTCCCAGCCTTCAAAGGTTTTGCTTTTATTCTATTTGATTATTAATTCTATGCACCTTTTAAACTTTGAATTAAAATCTCTATTGAAAGAACAGCACATGCAGACCTGAATGTCAAGCTCTCGTACTTCATCTGCAGGAAGTACACAGTGTAAATGGAACGGCTAAGCTTATAGACCAGGAAATTCAACTAAGAACATGTTATACCAAATAGAACTGATCAACAGGTAATGTAATTATCAAAATTGATTCTTTTTGCTGACGATCATAATTGGCCCCCAAATTTATGTTCTTTTTATTTACCACTTATGTATTTTATTATGGTATTTTCTTTTACAGATATTATTATTATTGTGCACACATAAGCAAGATAAGCAAGTAGTAGCAGTCTCTAAAACTCCATAGTAAGACAGTAACCTCAATTGCACATCAATTAAATCACACATTTTTACCTTTAATTTTTTATTTGATATTGCTGTTGAGAGTAATCAGTTAGTACATTAAGATTGCATTAATTAATTACATTAACAAATATATTGTCATCAAAATATACAGAATCAAGAATGACAAAAGGTTAACTATATTGTAGTTGATGGGGGAAGCTAGAAGTAACCTCTTATCTGCAGAAAGAAACATCAAGTCTAATGTTTTGCATTAGATTTAATCTTTGGAAAAATTTCAGCAACCAAAGTGGTCCTCCATCTTTTATCATCAGAGATCCCAGAAATATCATTTACCGTATATAATAAGCCAGCATAAAGGGTCAAGTTTTTTAAAAACACCCAGGGAATTCCAGAATGGATGGACATGAATGAATCTGGCATGGTTGGCAAAATTATAGTATAAGATGTAAGAAGGAATAGCATGAAGCTCGTGGGAAGCAATAAAACTGCTTTATATTATACTTGGGAGATCAGGTAGGCTGCTGTTGGAAGGGCTAATTGTGCGCAGCTCCATAGCTCTGGAACATGAGTGCTGGATCAAGCACAATTATGCTTCCTGCACCTGTGCAAGTAGCAAAATAGCACACAGGAATGTGTGTGCGGGCGTGTTTCCCCGAGGTTTTTTCCTTCTCTGCATGCAGGGATGTGGCATGTGGAGAAGCAAAAAACCTCACCAAAATGCACCCACATGCATGACCCTTTGCGTGATTTTGCTACCAGAGTTAAGGATGGACAGATAGATGGAACAGTCCTTGGGAGGCAATACTCACAGCCACTCAGTCTTGACAGGGTTGAGCTTAAGTCTGTTCATTCCTATTCAGACCCTCACAGCCTCCAGGCACTGGCACATCCCTTCCACTGCTTAACTGAATTGACATGGGGTGTATATGTACAACTGTGTCGTCAGTGTACTGCTTGAACCTCACCTCGTGCCATTGGATGACCTCACCCAGTGGTTTCATGTAGATTTTAAATGGTAAGGAGGAGAGGACTGACCCCCGAGGCACCCCACAAAGGAGGACCCTGGAAGTTGACCTCTGTCCCTCTACCAACAATGACTGGTACTATGGTCAATTGTATCAAAAGCCACTGAGAGATCAAGAAGCACCACATTACAGGAATGTCCTCTATCTCGGGTCTGCCAGAGATCATCCATCAGCATGACCAAAGCAGTTTCAGTGCTGTAGCTGGGCCTGAAATCCAACTGATAAGGGTCTAGATAATCAGCTTCATCCAATGACCGCAAGAGCAGAAGATCACTTTCTCAAAAACCTTCCCTATAAAAGGAAGGTTGTTATTATTATTATTATTATTATTATTATTATTATTATTATTATTATTAATTGGATTTGTATGCCGCCCCTCTCCGCAGACTCGGGGCGGCTAGTGAAAAAAACCAACATGTAACAATCCAATTTAATAAAACAACTAAAAACCCTTATTATAAAAACCAAACATACACACAAACATACCATACATAACTTGTAATGGCCTAGGGGAAGGAATATCCTAACTCCCCCATGCCTGGCGACAAATGGGAGGTAATAGATGCAGATAGTTATCAGCAATAAGGACAGCAAATTTTATACCAATGTAGTTCCATTACTAGCCAAAGGAAAGGGCCTTAGCCATATAAGGAAATCTGATGCTGGGACTTGGCAAATTGTTTTTTAAAAAAGTATATATAGGAACTAGCTGGACAATGTCAAAGCTTTACGGCATCTGGCCTCATTTGTGGAATCAAAATACAAATGATAGTAAGAATTTCAGAGATATGTACTATCAACTGTTTTCTACAGTTTCTATTATATTTAATAATAGCATAGAATTTATTTATTTTATATATTTATTAATTGGATTTATATGCTGCCCCTCTCCAAGGACTTGGAGTGGGGCAACATATAATGTTGCTTTGTTCTGTTTTCTGCAATGTTGAGAATTAAACATTACAATAAAGACCATTCTTGGAGGAATAGTCTGATTCAAGCCATTTGAAAGCACATATCACACATTATTTCCCTCCACCGAGCTAGGAATAGGCTTAGGATCCTCCTGAATATCCCAGCAGAACTTGAAAGGCAGCTTTTCCATCCTCTCCTTAAAGACACGGTCAAACCTTTCACTCTGGGCAACAGTCATGGTGTTCTTCCAGTCCCCAACAGTGCCTGGGAAACAATGGTTAAAAATATATCAACAGTTTAAGTATTCAATTAAATTAGAGATTGTTTGTGTCATCCTATCATCAAAATGAATTTTTGTGTATGTAGGAATGTATGTATTGTGGAAAGGGAACTACACTGACACAGTGTAAATCACAAGAAAAGCAAGTCCAGAAACCTCTTGACGTCACCAGACAAAGCCAGACCAAAGCCACAGGGAAACTAGAAACTGCTAAGGAAATCGGGAATAGGGAAACTAAAAACTGCCAAAGAAATTAGAATAATAAAAAGAAACATAAAAACAGATATCCCTAAGATAAGAAGCAAGCTAAAGTAATTAGAAATGCCAGACACACTTGAAAAGAAAATATCAAAATCATTGTAAAATACAAACAATATACAGGACAGGCAGGAAGATATAATTAAATTATAAAAGAGGAACAAACAAAAAAACTGAGACATGGCACCAGGAAGAGATTAGCTGTAAACCATAACCATAACAGTGGTTAGAGTGCAGGACTGCAGGCTACTTCTGCTGATCACATGCTGACAGCAGTTTGGCAGATCAAATCTAATCAAGCTCAAGGTTGACTCAGCCTTCCAAATCAAATCAAGTCAAGTCAAGTCAAGTCAAGTCAAGTCAAGTCAAATCAAATCAAATCAAATCAAATCAAATCAAATCATCATAAGCAAACTCTTAGAGTATAAATTTCTATAGATTTACCTTTACGAAGAAAGACCCCTTGGCTAGAGTCTGCTAGGGTAGGATCCATGAATGCGTAGTTTGTTCTAGAATCCGCTTTCATGCGATCAAAGGTAGCTTTATCCACCACATCATTCACCACCTTTGCAGTTAGTTCTCTTCCTAGGAAGTTGCATATTTTCAGTACAGAGCTTCTCAGATCCTGCAATTTAATACAGCTTTATATTAGGTCATCCATAACAATGGAGAAAAGATGGGAAATGTTGCTGATATATTTGGGGAATTCTTAATATTATCACTATCTTATCCATAACTCGCATTTCAATGCTGTCTCTCACTTCCCCTACTCGTAATTTTTTCTTTCTTACTGAAAACAATTATTCTAAGAAATAACTAAGAGTGGTTCAAGTGATGCACACTTATTTTCAAAGACATTATGTAAGAAATGCACTACTACAAGTATGGGAGGAGATTACAGATAAACATTACTTGAAAACACCACTATGGTTATCAACAATGGAAGCATTAATACATCTAAAAATTATTATTAGTAGTAACATTCTTAAATATACGGATATTTTAACAGACAAGGGGGAATTGAAAGGGAAGCAAGAAATATAAGAACGGGATTGATTTAGACTGGTATGCTCATATGCAAATATGATATGAAAAGATATGAAAAATACATTAAACAATATGGTTTTTATTTAGAAATGGCAGAACTGGATAAGATCCTCACAGGAACAGACAAAAACATAATTTTAAAAAACGATATAATTACCTACTCAGTATTGAACTAGCAGAACAGGTAAAAGAAACAATGATAGCTTGGGCAAAAACATTTGGTCATTCAATTGAGTTAGATAAATGGCAAGGGTTATGGGAAAGGAATTACAGATAAACAATGTCCACAGCATATCAAGGAAATCGTTATAAAATGTTTTATAGATGGCATATGCCATCTGAAAAACTGGCAAAAATATTTAAAGATAAATCTGCAAAATGTTGGAAATGTCATCAGCTACCTGGATCCTATTATCAGATGTGTTGGACATGTCCAAAAGCAAGAAATTATTGGATGAAAATGAAAATATGGTTAGAAGAAATGATCCAGCAATATATAGATTTAAAACTGGAACTGTTCCGATCGGGTATCTTTCCAGAGGAATTTAGCAAGGAAAATATATACTTGGTTGCATATTTGCACAAAGATGGAAGGCAGAGAAAATCCTTAGGGAACAAGAAATGTTTAAAGAAAATATTGGATTGTGCAGAAATGAATAGATTGACCTTGATACTTAAAGAAAGAGAGGAATCGGAATATTCAGATATGGGGGAAATGTTATGATTGGTTGGAGAAAAGGTAAGTATAGAGTTATATTTTAAAGAAAGAGGGTGAAATGTTATAACAAATGAAATGATAAGTACTAGGATATGAGATATAATTGGGGAATAGAGAGAAGATACAGAAGAAGCACACAGATGATGCATTGATGGATTAATCATGTACTAACTATATGATTGTTTGCCTATAAAAAATTAAAAACTTTATTTCAAAAAACTTCTGCTACTAGTTTTCTGAACTACTCAAAATGTCCACTACCAGTTCTCCAGAACCTGTCAAAAGCTGCTGGATTTCACCCCTGCATCCCATCATTTCTAAACCATGTTGTGATTGATGGTTGTTCATATTGCACTACACAAAATGGACACAGCTTACCTTTTTCATTTCTTCAAAAGAAAGGAAGAGAATATTGAAATCACCCTCATGAGTGTACCAGCCTTCTACATGGTCTAGCCACAAACTACTGGGCACTGATAGGAAAGAAATGAATTTGGCATAAATACGAGTGCAATCTTCAAAGTCACTTGGTTTAATTGTTTAGCTGGCCACTGCAAGGTTCCAACTAACAGTCTGTCTCAGGGATACATTCTGAATGCTAGAATTTATTTTTTATTTTTTATTTATTCTTTGTCCAATATACAATACATATGGAAGAAAATAGACATTAAGTAATATATATACATATGAAAGAAAATAGACATTAAATAATATATATAGGGGTAGTAAGTAAAAAGAAGAGAAGTAGATGAGAGGGAGAGAATATATATAATATATGAGAAAAGGAAAGACAATTGGACAGGGGACGTAAGGCACATCAGTGCACTTATGTACGCCCCTTACTGGCCTCTTAGGAACCTGGAGAGGTCAATCGTGGAGAGTCTAAGGGAGAAATGTTGGGGGTTGGGAGTTGACACTATTGAGTCCAGTAATGAGTTCCACGCTTCGACAACTCGATTGTTAAAGTCATATTTTTTACAGTCAAGTTTGGAGCGGTTAATATTAAGTTTGAATCTGTTGCATGCTCTTGTGTTGTTGCGGTTGAAGGTGAAGTAGTCGTTGACCGGAAGGACGTTGCAGCATATGATCTTGTGGGTAATACTTAAATCGTGTTTTAGGCGCCGCAGTTCTAAGCTTTCAAGACCCAGGATAGTTAGTCTATTTTCGTAGGGTATTCTGTTTCGAGTGGAGGAGTGAAGGGCTCTTTTGGTGAAATATCTTTGGACGTTTTCAAGAGTGTTGATGTCTGAGATGTGGTGTGGGTTCCAGACAGATGAGCTGTAATCGAGAATGGGCTTGGCATAAGTTTTGTAGGCTCTAGTCAGTAGTGTGAGATTGCCAGAGCAGAAGCTACGTAGGATCAGGTTAATAACTCTGGAAGGCTTTTTGGCGATATTGTTGCAGTGGGCTTTAGCACTTAGGTCATTTGATATTAGTATTCCAAGGTCTTTTACTGAGTGTGGGTTGGCTGTGAGAATTTGTTTATTCAGTTCATATATGAGGATTGGATTCTTTTTGCCGATGTGGAGGGTAGAGCATTTGTTGGTTGATATTTGAAGTTGCCAGGTGTTAGACCAATCTGAAACAAAGTCAAGGTCTTTTTGGAGAGTGAGTGTGTTGTCAGTGGTGTTGAAAAGTTTCACGTCGTCGGCAAAAAGCACACAGTTGCTTGCGATATTGTCACAGAGGTCATTGATGTATAGGATGAAAAGAGTAGGACCTAGTACGCTGCCTTGGGGAACGCCGCTTTTGACAGGGATGGGGATGGATATGGCGCTTCCAATTTTGATGACATGTTGCCTGTTTGCCAGGAATGCAGTAATCCAGTTGTGGAGGAGTCCTAAGATGCCATAGGATTTGAGTTTTAGGAGAAGTTTGTCGTGAACCACTGAGTCAAAGGCTTTGCAGAAGTCGATATAAATTGCATCGATGGATTTTCCTTGATCAAGGTGGGTGGTCCAGATGTTTTTGCAGTGAAGTAGTTGTAGGTTGCAGGATAGTTTCTTTCTGAATCCAAATTGTTTGTTTGAGAGTAGGTTATTAGATTCTAAGTAAAGGGTGATTGATTGATTTATAATTGATTCCATGATTTTACAAGGGATGCAGCATAGTGATATTGGTCTGTAGTTGTCAACTAGTGATGGGTCTCCTTTTTTGAAAATGGGGATGACTACTGCTTTTGACCACAGCTTGGGGAGAGTGCTGGTCCTGAAGGATTATCCTTATGACCTGATGGGCCTATAGATCAAAGCTCAACTAAGGGGGCACTTTAATAACACTGAATGTGGAGAGGAGAGAGAAGGAATGAGATCCGTAAGTAATCTGGTTGCATACTTTCACTTACTAAGGGGAGAGTTTTGTCAAGATGCTGCTATATTGTTATGTTTCTTTTGCTTTGGATCTTTGGACAGTCTGAATTAATTTTTTATACATTTGCAAATATCAGATTTACTCCCATTAGCTCTCGTCCATGTCCAATCCTTAAATGCTCCCCATCAATAGTGGCTTATAAATTATATCGCTACTGGTTTGCTCATGCATAGAAGAGCCCTGGGTAAGGGGGAGGAGCCTTCTGTGGCTGTTGATACAGGTTCGCCAAACAGGGCCAAATAGGGGAGCAATCCACTGCTGTTCCCCATGTGATTTCATATTAGAGAGTATTTTTTAAAGCTTTCTGATATTATTTTTTAAAAATAAGGATAACTCTGCACTTTTTCAAATGACTATTGATTTGTATTCATTTTAGATTCTGTCCATTATTTACAACATAATCCCACCTGATTTATAAGGTACAGTGAGTCAGTGGTTTAATGATGGTCTCTGCTCCAGTAGTTCAAGTCCTAGCATTGCATGGTAGAGTGAGCCTCCATTACTTGCCTCAGTTTCTGTCCTCCTGGCAGTCTGAATGTTCTATGACACCTAGGTAAATAGGTAACACTTTGGAGAGGAAATGAGTGGGTTCTGTTGTGATGCCTGCATCCAAGGCGGCACCAGTGAAGGGAGGGGGCCCTTGGATGCTTTTGCAAGAAGATCCACTAATTTTTCTTTCTGGTGTAAAGCCAACAATAACAGCAACAACAATAATAATACACCCTGATTTTAAATCAAACAACTTACTTCTCTCCATTTTTTTCTACATTAAATGGATCCTAGTATTTCTTCTCACCCTTCTTTAATATGCTGCCTTCTCTTGCCTCTCCCATCCACTTTTGCATCATGAGTTATTTAAGGAATCCTGCATTCTCCTCCACTCATCCATCTCATTATAAACAGTTTGCATATACAGTGATCCCTCGAGTTTCGTGATCTCGATCTTTGCGAAACGCTATATCGCGATTTTTCCACCCGATGACATCACTCCCCTCCTTTCTCATCTTTCTTTCTCTCTCTCTTTCTCTATCTTGCTTCTTCCTCTCTCACAGTCTCTTCCTCCCTCTCTCATCTCTTTCTTTCCTTCTCTCTCTTTCTCTATCTCTCCCCCTCTTGCTCTCGAGCGGCGGGCGGCACCCAGGGAAGGTTCCTTCGGCCGCCCAGCAGCTGATCTGCTCGGCAGCGCAGTAGCAGCGAGGAGCTGAAGATGGGGTTTCCCCTTTGCGTGGGCAACGGGGAAACCCCATCTTCGGCTCCTCGCTGCTACTGCGCTGCCGAGCAGATCAGCTGCTGGGCGGCCGAAGGAACCTTCCCTGGGTCTTCAACTCCCAGAGCGGCGGACAAGCGGCGGGCGGACAAGAAAAGTGGTGGCCGGACAAGCGGACAAGCGGCGGACAAGCGGCGGGCGGACAAGAAAAGCGGTGGCCGGACAAGCGGAAAAGCGGCGGACAAGCGGCGGGCGGACAAGCGGCGGACAAGCGGCGGGCGGACAAGCGGCGGACAAGCGGCGGGCGGAAAAGCGGCGAGCGGACAAGCGGACAAGCGGCGGACAAGCGGGCAGGCAGGCGGCTCCTCAGCTGCTGGGTCTTCCCAGGTGCGGAAGTAAAAACACCATCTGCGCATGCGCGGCCATGGAAAAAGGGGCGCGCATGCACAGATGGTGTTTTTACTTCCGCACCACTACATCCCGAAAAATCGATTATCGCGAGGGGTCTTGGAACGGAACCCTCGCGATAATAGAGGGATCACTGTAGTTTATTCAAATTATTGAATGAGGATTGAAAATAACTGAACTGGGTTGAATTCATATCCCTTGTTCAAGACAAAAATTAGTCTGATTAAGTTCTTACCTTCGCCAGCCAAAAACCTCTTGAAGTAAACATCAAACTCTTTTGGTGTTTCCACCACGGTTATCATTTTGTAAAAATGATAGCTAGAAACCAAGACATCCTTTGGATTTCTAAACACATAAATAATCTGTACGAAAAAGAAAGTATGTAGTCAATTCCCTCAGCGACTCCAGTGAGAATGAATCTGTTTGTATTTTATTTCACAATATGTTACTTTCCCATGGAAAAAGTATATCTACAATCTCTCTCTCTCTCTCTCTCTCACACACACACACACACACAAAAACACACCCCTCTATAATCTATCATCTCCCTGCCTTCCTCCCTCTTTCTTTCTCTCCCCATCTATCTATCTATCTATCTATCTATCTATCTATCTATCTATCTATCTATCTATCTATCTATCTATCTATCTATCACATTTGTATAGCTGTACATCTTATATAGTGACTTTGGATGACTTTTAATTATTTATTAAATAAAATACATAAAAATCATTAAGAATCTCAATTTAAATTTAAAAAGAAGGCAACCCCCCTACACAAACCAACCCAGAATGGCGGCAAAGCATACAGAGAATACGTTAATTAACTCTCATACAATCACCTTAGATTAGAAGTTACATTTTATCATACAAGCCGGAAGCTCATAAGAAAAACCATTTAGAGGGCCTTCCAGAAGACCAGTAAGGTTAGAACCAAGCTCACTTGGGAAGAATAGGGTGCTAGGAGCTCATAGTTCCCTCTAAGCTGAGCAGTGAGCAATGGCTCACTTAAAAATCATCATCAACTCAGAGTTTTTCAAACCTGCCCAGAAGCCGAGAGGGAAAGAGTGAGAGGGAAAGAGTGCCGCCCAGTCCCGAAGGGACTACCGCTCAGACACTATACTATTCTGCCCCCCCCCCAAAAAAAATTAGAGGGAACACTGTAGGGGCTATGGCAAAAAAAGATATGCCTAGGTCATGCCTAAAACTCTCAAGCTGATAGGTTCCCCAACATGCCTTTTCTACAGGACTTTATGGAATGGGTAGATGTAACTGAGGACAGAGGTCCTTCAAGTGATCTGTCCCCAATTCTTGAAGGGCTTTAAAGATCATAACTAGGAAACTTGAATCAGAACCAGAACCAGACAGAGGCGATGTAGTTTCCAAAGCAAAAGTACAATGTATGCAGTTCCTGAACAATACACAATGGCTACCTTGCTACATTTGCACCCACTGAACTTTCTGAATAATTAAAGGACTGTTGTAAAAAAATAATAACAGCTCCACATTATAGCTATTGTAGTCTTCCATCTAGGAGGGCATGAGTGTAGCAATTGTAAAAATGACTTTATGGCTAAAGGAAGCAATCCTCAACTTGGCATCATCCAGATATGTTTAGATAGAAACTGACTATGCAGCACAAAACGTTCCAATCCACCTGTATCATTTTGGAAAAAGTAACATGAAGGATTAAATATATCTGTATATGAAATGAATGAGACTCAGACAAGGAGTACAAGATGGTTCCGTTTATTCAGCTCTCTCGAAGTGACTTCAGCAAGGAACGCATCTGAGCTGTCAGTGTCAGAACAGCCCTTTTTATACGTTTAAGGCTCGCGCCTAAAAGAAACGGCCGTGCGTCTTAGCCAATCAGACGCGGCCAAGGTTTATTCAGTTTAAACAGTATTTACAAGGTCTTTTCTTTTACAGAATTTTACATTGGTTATATACAGACTTAACACCCCTCCCTCATTAGTTGAGTCAAACTGTCAATCAGTGAGCCAAGTGACGTAGTCCTCCAATCGGTTGGGCCGGCGTGACGTGCGCTCAGACCTGCGCAGATCATTACCGGCTGGTATGTCTATGGTGGAGGTTGGCTCGTCGTTGTCTCCTGTCCGCGGCTGGGCCCAAGTTGGGGCTCTGGCCTGCGGAGATAAGTATGCTGATGGCGCACCGTGCCCAGAAGAGGAGGAAGGCTCGGCGTCGCTGGAGGATGCATCTGGCCGTGGTAAGTCCTTTTGTAATTCCAAAAGTTCGAGTTGCGAATTAATGTCTGCTTGGGGGGAAGAATTTCCGTTAGCGGCCGGCTCTTCATTTGGTGTTATGCGCCCCCTTAAATGATCGATGTGCCGCCTCCATGTGCGGCCATCTTCCAATTGTACCACATAAGATTTTGGGGCTGTTTGTTGCATTATTTTTCCTTTCAGCCAACTCAACCCCCCATCAAAATTTCTAGCAAAAACAAGTTGGCCTAGGTACATATTTCTTTCAGGTGCTATACATGTTTCATTATTTACATTTTGAGTACAATAACGAGGGTGCAACCTGTCCAGGGGGGACCTTATTTTTCGACCCATTAAAATCTCTGCTGGGCTTTTGTTTGTGATGGAATTTGGGGTGATATGCTGCATTAATAAAAATTGATCTAATTTGTGTTGTATTTCCCCTGGGCCTGCCCTGCGCAAGGCTTCTTTGGCCACACGTACATAACGTTCTGCAAGGCCATTAACCCATGGCGAGTAAGGGGATGTGAGTGCGTGTCTGACCCCTAAGTTGCTTAAAAAACACTCAAATTGTCTGGCAGTCAATTGTGGCCCGTTATCTGAAACTAGGATGTCTGGGCACCCATGTGTGGCAAACAAATGGTATAATGCCTTAATGGTGGCACAAGTAGTAATGTTTTGCATAGCAATGATTTCCACCCATCTGGAGAACGCGTCTACCACAATTAAAAAGTTTTGAGTTCCAATAGGCCCTGCGAAGTCAATATGAATGCGGGACCATGGCCCAGTGGGTCTTTCCCATTCCAGAGGTGTTGTTTTCGGGGGATTGGGTCGTGACTCCTGGCAAGGGTCACAGTTTGCTACCCATTGCTCAATGTCCCTATCTAAACCTGGCCACCACAAGTAACCCCTGGCCAAACCCTTCATTCTGACAATGCCTGGGTGGCCTGCATGCAACATACTTAGTACCTTCTGTTTTAAGGTATTGGGAATGACTACCCTGTCGCCCCATAACACGCATCCCTTCAAGTAGGATAATTCCAACCTTTTAGATTTGAATTCTGACAGCCCAGTTTCCTCAGAGTCTCCCAACCATCCTTTTAGAATACAATTGATTACTTTTAACAATAGTAAATCCTTCTTAGTGTGCTCAGCCACCTCTTTGGCAGTGGTCAGGCAGTTTTCCTCAAGGTCAATTAGTAAAACATCCTCTGTGGGGGTTGGATCTGAGACTAACTCGGGCATGGGGCATCTACTTAAACCGTCAGCATGGTTTATTGATTTTCCCCCCTTATGTGTTAGATGGTATTGGTATCCTGACAGGAATAGAGCCCATCTTATTAATCTAGGGGACATGAAGGGAGGAGTTGGTTTATTGGCAGCTAGAAGACCAAGCAGGGGTTTGTGATCTGTTATTAGTTCAAAACTCCTCCCACAGAGATAATAATGGAATTTCTTAACGCTAGAGACTAGGGCCAATGCCTCTTTGTCTAATTGGCTGTAATTTCTCTCTGCCATGGACAATGTTTTAGAAAAGAAGGCGATGGGGGCCTCTGTATTGTTTGGCATTATGTGGGCTAATACCCCGCCAACCCCATACGCCGAAGCATCGCACGTGAGCCTTATTGGCAAAGTTGAGCTATATTGAACCACTACGCTTTTAGAGGTCAATAACTGTTTTATTTTATGAAAAGCTTCGCGCTCCATTGTGCCCCAGGTCCAGGGAACTCCCTTCTGCAGCAGTCGGTGTAGCGGTTCTGCTGCCGTTGCCTTCTGTTTCAGGAAGACAGAATAAAAATTAAGGAGGCCCAGAAATGCTTGGAGTTCTGTCTTATTATTTGGCTCGGGTGCTTTGGTTATGGCCTCTAATTTATCTGCTGTGGGGTGTATTCCCTCACTGTCTATTCTATAGCCCAGAAATTCTATGCTACTGGCTCCCCACACACATTTGTCTGGTTTTACTTTTAACCCCTTAGCTTGCAGTCTAGCCAATACTTCTCTGATGCGCATGTTTAATTCTGCTTGGTTTTTTCCTGATATAAATATATCATCAAAATATGGGGAGGTTCCTTTTATACCTGCCAATAATCGTTCCATGAAACTTTGGAAAATACCTGGGGCGGTACTGACCCCGAATTGCAGGCGGGTGCACCTGAAAGCACCCCTATGGGTTACTATGGTCTGGGCCAGGGATGTGGCCTCATCGACCGGAAGCTGTTGGTATGCCTGCGCCAGGTCGATTTTCGAAAATACTCTCCCTTCCCCCAAGGAATGTAGCAATTGTTGGACTACTGGGATCGGGTATGGATGGTGTTGAAGGGCCTTATTGATAGTGGCTTTGTAGTCTGCACAGACCCTTAAGGAGCCATCAGGTTTAACTGGGGTGACTATGGGGGTTTCCCATGGCGCTTGTTCTACAGGGACTAAGATGCCCTGGGCAATCAATTTGTCCAATTGGATGTCTAGTTTAGGCAATAGTGGCAGGGGTACCCTTCGAGGCTTAAGTCTGACTGGGGGTACCTTGGGATCTAGAGAGAAGGAGATAGGGGCCCCATTATAGGTGCCCAAAGTAGGGCTGAAAACCTCAGGAAATTCTTGGATAAAGTTAGGAATATCAGGTTCAGCATTTACATGACAAAGACCCAGTATTTCAATACCCAAAGGAGACATCCATGTTAACCCCAGGAGGGAGTGTTTGGCTCCCTCAACCACAATCAGAGGAAGAAAATATTCACCATTTTTAAATTTTACAGGCACATCTACTTTCCCCAAAACAGGTATGATATTACCTTGAAAATCCCTTATTATTAAAGTTGAGTTAACAAAGTCAGTTTTAAGAAAATTTGGCATATACATTTTGAATTTGTCCCAAGGCATAATAGAATGCTTAGAGCCTGTGTCTAATTCTAGGTTACATGGTTTGTTATTTAAAAGTAGCGAGATGATAATCTTGTTCCCTCCTTTAGCAGTTGCGCAATTTACGTAAGTTTGTGCTTTACCTCGTGCGTAGTCACGGTTAGCGGTAGAGTCGTTTCTGCGATTGAAGCCTCTGGAAAATTTGTTGTCTCGCGGTTGTTGTGCCTGGTTGTTGAAACGTTGTTGGCGGGGTGTAGAGAAGGACTCCTCTGGAAGGGGCGCTCTGCAAGCCTCGGCGATGTGCCCGCGTCGATTGCAGCGGCGGCAAATGGCGTCCCTGAAGGGGCAACGCTGTCGTGGGTGATTTCCTCGGCAACCGGGGCATGGGTTGGAGGGGCGTTGGTATCTGGGTTGTCTGGCTTGCTCGGATGGCAGCAGGAGACAGGTGTCGTCGTCTGTGGCAGCTGGGCTGAGGTCATCTGTGGTTTCGGCGCGGGAAACAGCAACGGAGATTTTGGAGACGGTCTCCTTCTTTTCGTGTTCCTTGAGTTCTTTGGCGGCCGCGTCAGCTACTTCGGCTGTTTGAGCCAGCTTGATGACTGACTGAAGCGTTGGGTCATCCTCTGTCAGGATTTTGTTTCGGACCGTCGCATTCTTCATCCCAAAGATCAGAGCGTCTGTAAGGCGAGCTTCTGGGCTGTCAAATTTGCACTTTGACAGTACCGTGCGAAGTCTCGTGGCGAATTGATTGATTGTCTCAGACTCACGCTGGGTCATCCTGGAAAATTGATGTTGGTAGACTACGGCAGGCTTCGTTGGTTTGAAGTGGTTTGCAAGTCTTGCTTGGAGGTCATCCCACGGAACGGATTTAGCTGGAAGCGGGTCGGTGAGCGTTTGGACGAGGTCAAAAATCTCAGTCCCGCAATAGTTCAAGAAGATCGCCCGCTTCCTGTCGTCTTCAGCTTCTCCCATTCCTGCCGCTTCTAGGAAGATTTCAAATTTCGCCATGTAGGCGTCCCAAGACGACTTCTCGGGGTCGAAGTAGTCGGGAGCCCGGCCGATCTGGAGGTGATTCATGCTTGCCTCGTGGATTCTTCGTTCTCTCGTCGCCAGTTAAATGAATGAGACTCAGACAAGGAGTACAAGATGGTTCCGTTTATTCAGCTCTCTCGAAGTGACTTCAGCAAGGAACGCATCTGAGCTGTCAGTTTCAGAACAGCCCTTTTTATACGTTTAAGGCTCGCGCCTAAAAGAAACGGCCGTGCGTCTTAGCCAATCAGACGCGGCCAAGGTTTATTCATAGTTTAAACAGTATTTACAAGGTCTTTTCTTTTACAGAATTTTACATTGGTTATATACAGACTTAACAGTATATATCTTCAGTTCAGTTCTATTGTAGCCAAGCATGAGATTCTGAGTTCCCCATTTTATTTGAGTTAATTTTTCTCAGTCTGCAAATCACCAAACATATTGAAACAATATCTGTTCATTTGCATTTATTTGTCAAACATTCAGTTGCAGAGCTAGGAAAAATAGAAGACAGACTGCTTCCCACTCCACCCCACAAATTACCAAAATATGTCCTACTTTTCCTTTTTTATTTTGTAATCCTTTGGGTACCAAATAGTAGGGCAGATGGGAAGAGATGACACGAGGTGATGGGCGATTAGGTAAATCTACATTATAAACATTATACTCTAGCCATGGTGCCCTGTCAATCAGGGTAATATTTTCAGTTCCATCTCGATGACCTTCATAAAGAATCAAGCTCAGAATATTCTGAGTCCACACTGTGCCTGTAAATAAGAAATAATTAAATTAATTCATCCAGGACCATTATTATTTGGAAAGTGTTCAATGCATTAAAAAAAACCAAGAAAAAAGTCGAGCTATTGGTCCACTAATCAGAGAAGATGGCAAAGAAGAAATGGGGAGTAGAGAGAAAGCAGAACTGCTAAGATAGATACTCCACATCTATCTTCATACAAATAATGGAAAACACTATCAATGGAATAGCTTGCCTTCAGAACTTATGATGATCAATTACTGGAGGCTTTTAAGAAGTAACTATATAATTTGTATAGGGTTCTTTGAACTTGTAGATGGCTTTCTGCTCAAGCAGGTGGGTGGACTAGAAGACCTTCCAACTCCATTATTTTACGTTCTAGCTTAGTCAACTTTCCTATAGTAAACATTTCAGAGATGTATAAAGACAACTGCTTCTTCTAAAATATATGATGATTGTATGATAGAATTCTAGTCAGCTTTGTAAAGTAAAATTTAAAATGGTCAATATACAGATTTACAGCTTTATTTTACCTGCATTTCATATTTTATGCCAAGTGTTATAATTGAATAAACTGAATAAAAACACGGGTTACAAAACCAACTCTTCTTTCAAAGACATCTTTGAATTTACCTGATTTAGGATATGTGATTATAAATATATCATCACCTCGGATTTCAAAACTTTCCAGTGAATCTATACTTTCAGGTGAGGAGATCACTGGTAGAAAATTACATCCTTTGTATTGATATGTGTTCTTCTTTGATGGCTCCATTGCCTTACTTGTTGATATAATAGAGAAGTTGAAAATGGTTCCTATATTAATAGTCAATGTTGAATTAATTCAATTCTTTCAAAATCATGGTTTTGGCAACATGCTTATACCATTAGATTATTTTACCTAATTATTTAGTTAATTAGTTTCATGAACTCAATTTTTACCCAGGAAGGTTTCCATTGCAAATAGTAAATTTGCTACTCTTTGTAGAAGAGAAAATTTGAATTACAGTGCCAAGAACATACTAATTGCAATTCTTTTCTTACCTTACTTTGTTTTATATAATCTCTGACAGTCAAGTCACATCATATCCAAAAGCCAACTTTATTGGCCACTGAACCTTATGAATAATTCAAGAGCTGTTGTAAAAAAAACATCAAAAAAACAAAGAACAGCTCCACGTTAAAGCTATTATAGTCTTCCATCCAGGTGGGCATGAGTGACTGAACGTAGCAATTATAAAAAGGATTTTATGGCTAAAGGTAGCAACGTCCAGATATGTTTAGATATGTTTAGATAGAAACAGTGCCAAAAAGGTTAATCTGACATTGGTTCTTCTCTTCCCTGATCGATGGAATGGGATGCAAACAGTGATGAAATCCACTTACTTTCCTTTAAAAAACAAATAAACAGTTTTATTTATGATTTTCAACAACATAAAGAACATCTCGATAGTGTTTTACAGATCATATCCCGTTTCAATACAGTTTGTATTTATATTTACACTTCACTATAAAATATAATCACTTTAGTATGAAAAAGATAGAGAGAGCAGAAAGGTAAGTAAATTTGTGTATATATATACATGTACAGTGTTCCCTCGATTTCCGTGGGGGATGCGTTCCGAGACCGCCCGCGAAAGTCGAATTTCCGCGAAGTAGAGATGCGGAAGTAAATACACCATTTTTGGCTATGGGCAGTATCACAAGAATGGCCGCCGATAGACGGGTACTACTGAAAGTCAAGTACCGGGCCCGGTGATTAGAGGGGCCCCGCAGTGAGTTAATGCCGTCAATCAGAGCTTCCTTTCGGTAAAAGAAAAATAACCCGGATGAATGGACGTGAGGGAAACTCGAGGCGACTTCCCAAAGCAAAAGAAGGGAGGTTTGTTGTCGTGTGGGGCTGGTCTTCAGAACCCGGTTGTAACTTATACCAGCGTTTCCCAACCGGTGCGCTCCTGCTCGATGCCGCGGTTTTCGGCGCTCTCCTGCTGGGCCCCAAAGAAGGAAGGCAGGAAGAAGGAGAGCTTCATTCTTCGCGCCTTTTTCCCGCCTTCCTTCTTTGGGGCCCAGCAGGAGAGCGCCGAAAACCGCGGCATCGAGCAGAAGCCAGGGGACAGCTGCGAGCGGGAGCCCCAGGACGGAAGTACCAGCAGCGCCCCGCCCAGCTGGAGCTTTCCTGGCGTCGGCGGCAAGTGTCCTTTGTGGCCCGGTGGGAGGGCACTGGCGGTAGGAGGGGGCAGCTGCAGCGGCCGCAGGCAGTCGCGGGGAGATGGTGGCGGCAAGAGTGAGTGCTCTCTCTCTCTCTCAGCTGACTGCAAGCGGGAGCCCTGACGTGGCGGTTGGACGTGCTGCTGGACATCGTACATGCTGGCGCTATGGGCCTGGCATATACGGTGTCCAGCAGCATGTCCAGCTGCCGCCGTCAGGGCTCCTGCTTGCAGTCAGCTGAGAAAGAGAGAGAAAGAAAGAGAGACATATAAGAGAGGCAGAGAGAGAGAGAGAAAGAGAGACATAGCAAGAGAGGCAGAGAAAGAGAGACAGAGCAAGAAAGAAAGACAGCAAGAGAGGCAGAGAAAGAGAGAGAGAGAAAGAGAGAGAGAAAGAGAGACATAGCAAGAGAGGCAGAGAGAGAGAAAAAGAAAGAAAGACATAGCAAGAGAAAAAGAGAGACTTAGCAAGAGAGGCAGAGAGAGAAAGAAAGGGAGACATAGCAAGAGAAAAAGAGAGTCATAGCAAGAGAGGCAGAGAGAGAGAAAAAGAAAGAGAGACATAGCAAGAGAAAAAGAGAGACTTAGCAAGAGAGGCAGAGAGAGAGAAAAAGAAAGAGAGACATAGCAAGAGAAAAAGAGAGACATAGCAAGAGAGGCAGAGAGAGAGAGAAAGAAAACGAGACATAGCAAGAGAAAAAGAGAGACATAGCAAGAGAGGCAGAGAGAGAGAAAAAGAAAGAGAGACATAGCAAGAGAAAAAGAGAGACTTAGCAAGAGAGGCAGAGAGAGAGAAAAAGAAAGAGAGACATAGCAAGAGAAAAAGAGAGACATAGCAAGAGAGGCAGAGAGAGAGAGAAAGAAAGAGAGACATAGCAAGAGAAAAAGAGAGACATATCAAGAGAGGCAGAGAGAGAGAAAAAGAAAGAGAGACATAGCAAGAGAAAAAGAGAGACTTAGCATGAGAGGCAGAGAGAGAGAAAAAGAAAGAGAGACATAGCAACAGAAAAAGAGAGACTTAGCAAGAGAGGCAGAGAGAGAGAGAAAGAAAGAGAGACATAGCAAGAGAAAAAGAGAGACATAGCAAGAGAGGCAGAGAGAGAGAAAAAGAAAGAGAGACATAGCAGGAGAAAAAGAGAGACATAGCAAGAGAGGCAGAGAGAGAGAGAGAGAAAGAGAGACATGGCAAGAGAAAAAGAGAGACTTAGCAAGAGAGGCAGAGAGAGAGAAAAAGAAAGAGAGACATAGCAAGAGAAAAAGAGAGACATAGCAAGAGAGGCAGAGAGAGAGAGAAAGAAAGAAAGAGAGACAGAGAGAAATAAAGAGAGATAGCAAGAGAGGCAAAGAGAAAGAAAGACATATAGCAAGACAGTGAAAGAGAGAGAGAAAAAAGCAAGAAAGAGATAGCAAGGGAGACAGAGAGAGAGAGAGCAAGGGAGAGAGAAAGACAGAGGAAGAGAAGGAGGGAGAGAGAAAGAGAGCAAAAAAGAGAGGAAGAAAGAAAGAAAGAGGGATGGAGAGAGAGAAAGAAGGGAAGGAAGGAAAAGAGAGAAAGAGGGAGATATAGAGCGAAAGGGAGGCAGAGAGAGGGGTTTTTTGTCCAAACTTTTCTTTAGCCCGCCCCCCCGCCCCCCCCCCCCTTTCAATGTTCCCCAGGATTTTGAAAATATGAATAATGTGCCGCAGCTCAAAAAAGGTTGGGAAACACTGACTTATACAACGATAGAATCCCTGTATTATCAGAGGGTCTCCAACCTTGGCGACTTTAAAACTTGCGGACTTCAACTCCCAGAGTTCCCCAGGCAGCTTCGCTGGCTGAGGAACTCTAGGAGTTGAAGTCTGCAAGTCTTAAAGTCGCCAAGATTGTAGACCTCCTGCTCTATCTACACTGCTCAAAAAAATAAAGGAAACACTTAAACAATACAATATAACTCCAAGTAAATCAAACTTCTGTGAAATCAAACTGTCCACTTAGGAAGCAACGCTGATTGACAACTTGGAGTTTATATTGTGTTGTTTAAGTGTTCCCTTCACTTTTTTTTGAGCAGTGTACTTTGAAATTAACTTGGATACCACGGGCTCGTTCAGACCTGCGTTCACCAATGGGCGTAAAAACTAGATCGAAAAGGATATTGAGATGTGAAGCAATATGAAATTGTATTTGGGGTTTTTTTAACAGCTCCTATTTTAATACCACTGATAACAACACAACCCCCTGGATAATTAGAATAGAATAACAGTGGGAAGGCACCTTGGAGGTCTTCTAGTCCAACCCCCTGCTTAGACAGGAATCCTACACTACTTCAGACAGATGATTTTTTTTTAAAAAAAGTAGTTATTTTTATTATTATTATTATTATTATTATTATTATTATTATTATTATTATTTATTCGATTTGTATGCCGCCCCTCTCCGAAGACTCGGGGCGGCTCACAACATGTAACAACAAATCATAAATAATCCAACAGTTTTTAAAATGTTTAAAGATTTAAAAGACCCCATATACTAACAGACATACACACACGCATACCATATATAAATTAAACATGCCCAGGGGGAGATGTTTCAATTCCCCCATGCCTGACGACAAAGGTGGGTTTTAAGGAGTTTACGGAAGGCAGGAAGAGTAGGGGCAATCCTAATCTCCGGGGGGGAGTTGGTTCCATAGGGCCGGTGCCGCCACAGAGAAGGCTCTTCCCCTGGGGCCCGCCAACCGACATTGTTTAGTTGACGGGACCCGGAGAAGGCCCACTCTGTGGGACCTAATCGGTCGCTGGGATTCGTGCGGCAGTAGGCGGTCTCGGAGATATTCTGGTCCAGTGCCATGAAGGGCTTTAAAGGTCATAACCAACACTTTGAATTGTGACCGGAAATTGATCGGCAGCCAATGCAAACTGCGGAGTGATGGAGAAACATGGGCATACCTAGGTAAGCCCATGACTGCTCTCGCAGCTGCATTCTGCACGATCTGAAGTTTCCGAACACTTTTCAAAGGTAGCCCCATGTGGAGAGCATTACAGTAGTCGAACCTCGAGGTGATGAGGGCATGAGTGACTGTGAGCAGTGAGTCCCGGTCCAGATAGGGCCGCAACTGGTGCACCAGGCGAACCTGGGCAAACGCCCCCCTCGCCACAGCTGAGAGATGTTTTTCTAATGTGAGCTGTGGATCGAGGAGGACGCCCAAGTTGCGGACCCTCTCTGAGGGGGTCAATAATTCCCCCCCCAGGGTAATGGACGGACAGATGGAATTGTCCTTGGGAGGCAAAACCCACAGGCACTCTGTCTTATCCGGGTTGAGCTTGAGTCTGTTGACACCCATCCAGGCCCCAACAGCCTCCAGGCACCGGCACATCACTTCCGCCGCTTCGTTGACTGGGCATGGGGTGGAGATGTAGAGCTGGGTATCATCCGCATATTGATGATACCTCACCCCATGTCCTTGGATGATCTCGCCCAGCGGTTTCATGTAGATGTTGAATAGCAGGGGGGAGAGGACCGACCCCTGAGGCACCCCACAAGGGAGAAACCTAGGAGTCGACCTCTGGCCCCCCACTAACACCGACTGCGACCGGCCAGAGAGGTAGGAGGAGAACCACTGAAGCACAGTGCCTCCCACCCCCAACCCCTCCAACCGGTGCAGAAGGATACAATGGTCGATGGTATCGAAAGCCGCTGAGAGGTCAAGGAGCACCAGGACAGAGGATAAACCCCTGTCCCGGGCCCGCCAGAGATCATCCATCAACGCGACCAAAGCAGTTTCCGTGCTGTAACCGGGCCTGAAACCCGACTGCCGGGGACCTAGATAATCGGCTTCTTCCAAGGACCGCTGGAGCTGGAGCGCCACCACCTTCTCGACAACCTTCCCCATAAAGGGAAGGTTGGAGACTGGACGATAGTTGTTAAGCACAGCTGGGTCCAGGGAGGGCTTCTTGAGGAGGGGGCGCACGAGCGCTTCTTTATAGAGAGATGGAAAAACTCCCCTCCCCAAGGAGGCGTTGGTAATCTCCTGGGCCCAGCTCCGTGTCACCTCCCTGCTGGCCGAAACCAACCAGGAGGGACACCGATCCAGTAAACAGGTGGCGGAACTCACAGCTCCAATGGCCTTGTCCACTTCATCAGGTGTCACCAGATCAAACTCTTCCCAGACAGGTGGACAAGTACGTGCCCCAGTCACCTCGACTGACTCATTGTCAGTCGACTCTGTTATACAATTGGAGTCGAGATCGGCCCGGATCCGAGCGACTTTATCAGCGAAAAACGTGTTAAAATCCTCGGCACTACTCTGTAAGGGCTCCCCAACTCCTCCCTGGTTGAGAAGGGAGCGGTCACCCTAAACAGAGCGGCCGGGCGGGATTCCGCTGATGCAATCAAGGCGGCATGGTACGCGCATCTTGCCGCCTTGAGCGCCACTTTGTAAGTCTTAATAAAAGCTCTTACAAGTGTTCGATCGGATTCAGACCTACTCTTCCTCCATCGCTTCTCTAGACGTCTCTTTTGGCGTTTCAACTCCCGGAGCTCCTCGTTGAACCATGGGGCTCTACGGGGTCTAGCGCCACGGAGAGCTTGCAAAGGCGCAATCCGGTCAAGAGCCCCCGCTGCAGCCCTGTTCCAGGCCTCCGCGAGAGACTCCGCCGAACTGTGGACGAGTGCCTCTGGAATAACCCCAAGCGCCGTCTGAAAGCCCTCTGGGTCCATCAGGCGCCTGGGGCGGAACATCTTCATTGGTTCCGCCTCCCTGCGGGGGAGGATTGGAGCCAGGAAGTCAAGCCGTAGTAGAAAATGGTCTGACCATGACAAAGGCAACACTTCTAAGCCCCTTAGTCTCAGACCATTACTCAATTGCTTGGAAAGGAATACCATGTGAGGTGCGTGCCCTCCCTCATGAGTCGGACCCTGAACTACTTGAGTCAGGTCCACGGCTGTCATGGTGGCCATGAACTCCTGTGCCAACCCAGAGGTTTCGCCGAGTGACGGCAGATTGAAGTCCCCCAAGACAATGAGTCTGGGGAACTCTACCGCCAACCCGGCTACCTCCTCGAGTAGCACAGGCAGGGCTTTTGACACGCAGCTGGGAGGCAGGTACGTGAGAAATAAGCCCACCTGAACTCCTAAGTCCAACTTCATCAAGAGAGACTCGCAACCCGCTATTTCCGGAGCAATGAGTCTACGCAGGCAAAGGCTCTCCCTGGCTACAATAGCCACTCCTCCCCCCCTCCCCTGGGGTCGCGGTTGATGCCATATCTGAAACCCGGCTGGGCAAATTTCAGAGAGAGGAACACCTCCCTCTGGGCCCAGCCAGGTTTCAGTAATACATGCCAGGTCGGCCTCCTCATCCAGGATCAAATCCCGGATGAGGAGAGCTTTATTAACCACCGACCTGGCATTCAGCAGCAGCAACCTGAGCCCAGGGCCAGAGTTACACTCATCACCAGTACCCAAGATTGGGCTCACAGAGCCAGAACAGGGGACCGTTATTAAGCAACGGTCCCTCGTTCCCCTGGAACGGCTAACTCTGTGGCCCCCGCCATATCTGCCTCTCCCCAGCAACACAGGGATATTCCGACCCCCTGCCACCCCATTAAAACATTAAAAAAATAAGATAGTACATAATCTATCATTTTACAATATACTTATTTGTTTGTTTAAATTTTGTATTTGCATTTTATAAGACAAGCAACAAAACAACACAACATAACAAACACCACCCCCGTCCCTTTTGAACTGTTATCCTCACAGTTCCTTCTTTATATAGTTATACGGCCTGTAACATCAGTGGTTATTATATGATTATTCTATAGTTCCAGTAAAACTAAGGTCAAGTTGTTGCTATCATAATCTTATGAATAAAGTTAATTCTGGGAACATCGGGTTTTATTTACAGCTATTTTCAGATGATTATCTAACATCTTCTTAAAAACTTTAAAAAAGTAGTTTTAAAATGGCGGGGGGGGCAGAAACTTAGGCTGTATGGGGCCCCAAAATTCCTGATGGCGGCCCTGATCACAAGCCTTCCCTTAACACTTTAAACCCCTAAATTACCATTTCCCATTCCCTTAACAACCATTTACTCACCATTATTACTGGTACTCACCATTGAATAAGGCACTTAGTGATCCTGATATTTATAAACATAATTATGTGTATGTCTGTTAGTATATGGGGTCTTTTTAAAATCTTTAATATTTTAAATTGTCAGATTATTTATGATTTGTTTCCACGTGTTGTGAGCCGCCCCGAGTCTTCGGAGAGGGGCGGCATACAAATCTAAGTAATAAATAAAAAAAAATAAAAAAAAATATTTATTAACAATTTTTTTTTTGTTATTTATTTGCAAAAATTATTAGTTTGGCGATGACGTGTGACGTCATCGGATGGGAAAAACCGTGGTATAGGAAAAAACCGTGAAGTATTTTTTAATTAATATTTTTTAAAAAACCGTGGTATAGGCTATTTGCGAAGTTCGAACACGCGAAAATCGAGGGAACACTGTATTTATAGTAAACTGAATAGAAAAAGTTGTGGGTAGGTGTAATTGTCAGCTAGTTTGAACATTTCTATTTGCATTTCTTTTTGTCATACATTCTTATTGTTCTGTATTCTAATATTTAATGTCAGTCTCTCTTATTTCTATTTTGGAGCCATTTGTACCATTTTCCCCATATCTTGTTGGTTTTGTTGTCTTTTGTTCCGTTAATGTCATCTCATCCATCTCCACGCATCTATAAATGTTTTCGATAATTTGGCTTTCTAATGGGATATTTTGGTTTTTCCATGTTGGGCGTATGTTATTTAGTGAAATCTACTTACTTTCCATACCGGTTCGGAAGTGTGCAATTTGCCACCATCAAGTGCACTTTTTCACCCTCTTTCTTTAAAAAAAAGAAGGAAAAAAACAGCATCTGGATGGGTGGGCGGAGCCTTGCACTGCTGCCGCTACCAGTTCTCTGAACCACCAGCAGCAACCACTAGTGGTATGCCTGAATTGGGCCGAAATGGTAGCATTTCAACCCTGGATGGAAGCAAAGTAGCTGTTATTTTAGGATGATTGGACTGATTGCAATCCAGTCTTTTAGACCATGCCTGAATTGAGCTATTTGTGATGGCTGGTTCCAATCTAAGTCTTCTGCAACCCATCTGAATTCTTCGATGTAGATCTTTACCATCCAACTGCCTTGTTGAAGTTCTTGAATTCTGTGTACAGTCATGTCTTCTTGTATATGATCTCCAAAGTATTATCTGAAGTTTGCAATAAAAATGTTGATAGCTGATAGTGATATATGATTTGGTTGTTACATTCAGTTATAAGATGCCCATCTAGCTGCTGAAGCTATGAAGACCTGAGCACAAAAGACACACAATCAATCTATGGCAGGAGTCTGCAACCTTGGCAACTTTAAGACTCATGGACGTTAACTCCCAGAATTCCTCAGCCAACAAGGTACGGCTGAGAAATTCTGGGAATTGCAGTCCACGAGTCTTAAAATTACCAAGGTTGGAAACCCCTGGTCTATGGGAAATGTTGCTGGGTGAAGGGATCAAGGCTCCTGTCAAAAAGTCTTTCTGCATCTTCTAATCCTGACCTTACCTCCTGCTTTGATAGAGTATCTTGGAGGTAAGAGCCCACTCTATCTTCCTAGAGACCCCTTGATTCCCTTTTTCCCCTCAGAGAGAAGAGGCTCTTTCATCCCTGCTAATTTCCTGGATGAAAAGGTCAAAAAGTAAATAAATTTCTATGTCACCATGTTCTGATTGCATAACATGAGGCAGATGATAGGAGGAATCATTTTTCATTCTGTCCCACCCCATATGGCTATCTTACAAGAGATAACAAAGTAAAACAGTTGTGAAAGAAATAAAAACATCTGAGGTGGTTGTTGTTTTTTAAAAGCTTTTTCAGCAACTTGATTAAGTAATTGCTGGGTTTATCCTTGCCAAAAAACTTAAAAGATTCTAGGTTGTTCACAAAACTTAATATTAAATGAACACTAAATAATTTTTTTAAAAAAATGCTAAATGAAAGATTAATAACAACAAATTATCAGATTATTAAATCTGACCTTATTGAGGATAATGCCAGCCAGTCCCCAGAGGTTTCTGTGAGAGTCACCAAAAGTATTTGACATATGCCCAGCTCATTCCTGTTGATTTTTAGCCTAGAGGTCCCTAATCATTTTTGTTGGTCTTCTCTACAATTTTTCTAGTGTCTCAACATCTTTTTTATATTGTGGTGACAGAAACTGGATGCTAGTTATTTATTTGTTTGTTTGTTTGTTTACTTATTTATTTATTTATTAGATTTGTATGCTGCCCCTCTCCCTAAACAATATTCCAAGTGTGGTCTTACCAAGGCATTATAAAGTGCTATGAACACTTCATGTGAATTTGATTCTATCCCTCTGTTTAGGCAGCCTGGGGCTGTGTTGGCTTTTTTGGCAGCTGCTGGTCCATGCCGGTATTTAAGTGAGGGTCCACTAGGATTCCAAGATCCCTCTTTGCAATTATTACTGTCGAACTAGGTACCATTCTAATCTATACCTTTTTCTTTCTTAAATATAAACCTTACTATTTTCTGTGTTGAATTTCATTTTGTTCAATAGGACCTAGTGTTCAAGTCTGTCAAGATCCTTCTGTATCTTGAACCTGTATCTTCTGGAGTATTGGCTATTGCTGCTGTACTGCGGACCACTGAAGCTGACTGTAGATCTGAAGGTCAGCGGTTCAAATCTCATCTCCGGCTCAAGGTTGACTCAGCCTTCCATCTTTCCGAGGTAGGTAAAATGAGGACCTGGATTGTGGGGGCAATAGGCTGGCTCTGTTAAAAAGTGCTATTGCCAACATGTTGTAAGCCGCCCTGAGTCTAAGGAGAAGGGCGGCATAAAAATCGAATAAATAAAAAATAAAATAAATAAGATATTGAAGACTACTGGGACTAAGACAGACTTTTGGGATACCCCACTGCATACTTCCTTCCATGTAGATGGAGTTTTATTAAATACTACATGTGGAGTGTGGTTGATCAGCCAGTTACAAATCTATCCGGTGATGATGCTGTCTAATCTGCATTTTTCTATCTTATCAGGTAGTAGTTTGTGGTCAACTTTATCAAATGCCTTATTGAAGTCCAAATAAATTATATCCACAGCATTTCACTGGTCCACTATATTTGTCACTTTGTCAAAGAATACAATAAGATTTGTATGACATAATCTACTTTTGTCAAACCCATGTTGCCTTTTGTTTCAGAGGTGGGTTCTTCCCAGTCTGGACCTGTTCGGCCAAACTGGTAACAAACCAGAGATGATGTCACAATGATGTCATGGAACTGGTTCAGTTGGCGCTGAGTTTCCCAGCAAAGAGCGACCAAGAGAAAATAGTGAAAGAGAAAAGCAGATGCTGGCAAGATGTGTGTCTTTTGGCCCACCCCTCTCCATACCCTGCCTAACCGGCCACCCCCAAATTGTGCCTGAACATCTTGCCAATGTCTGCCATTTTCACCATTTCTCTTTCTCTGCCAGTCTTTGCAGGGAAACTCCTTGCAATGTCAAGAAAAACTTCTTGTGAATGTGAGAAGTTGTTAATTGCTCACACTCACGAGAAGTTTTTCTTTACATACAAGGAGTTTTCCTGCATAGACCAGCCAAGAGATAGAAGCGACAAGCTATGAGATTCTGATAAAATATTTGGACAGTTTAGATGGGGTAGCTAGGGGATGCGTGTACAGAGTTGGGGAAGGGGGCTTATTTGGGAGGGGGGGTATTTCAACACATGCCCTGGAAATCCCTGTTGGACTTAATATCAGGATATGTATTATTTTCGGGGAAACACAGTAAATGTCTTGCAAACTGAATTTAGCACTGACACTTGGATTGAACTCACACAGAGCACGTTTGGTTTGTTGGTTTGTTTAACTATGTGGTTGGCATTTTAGTCCATTTTATGTGCATGTTGTAGTTTATAGTTTAAATATGATGTGTAAATCAAGTCAGATGTGCTTTATTCTGTTAATAGAACTTGAATCTGGTTTATATCATTAGTGATGAGTTCATAGCTTGGTAATCTGGTGGGCCCAGGACAGGGGTTTATCCTCTGTCCTGGTGCTTCTTGACCTCTCAGCGGCTTTCGATACCATTGACCATGGTATCCTTCTGCACCGGCTGGAGGGGTTGGGGGTGGGAGGCACTGTTCTCCAGTGGTTCTCCTCCTATCTCTCTGGTCGGTCGCAGTCGGTGTTAGTGGGGGGTCAGAGGTCGACTCCGAGGTCTCTCCCTTGTGGGGTGCCTCAGGGGTCGGTCTTCTCCCCCCTGCTATTTAATATCTACATGAAACCGCTGGGTGAGATCATCCAAGGGCATGGGGTGAGGTATCATCAGTACGCTGATGATACCCAGCTTTACATCTCCACCCCATGTCCAGTCAACGAAGCAGTGGAAGTGATGTACCGGTATCTGGAGGCTGTTGGGGCCTGGATGGGTGTCAACAGACTCAAACTCAACCCGGATAAGATGGAGTGGCTGTGGGTTTTGCCTCCCAAGGACAATTCCATCTGTCCTTCCATTACCCTGGGGGGGAAATCCTTGACCCCCTCAGAGAGGGTCCACAACTTGGGCGTCCTCCTCGATCCACAGCTCACATTAGAGAACCATCTTTCAGCTGTGGCGAGGGGGGCGTTTGCCCAGGTTCGCCTGGTGCACCAGTTGCGGCCCTATCTCGACCGGGACTCACTGCTCACAGTCACTCATGCCCTCATCACCTCGAGGTTCGACTACTGTAATGCTCTCTACATGGGGCTACCTTTGAAAAGTGTTCGGAAACTTCAGATCGTGCAGAATGCAGCTGCGAGAGCAGTCATGGGCTTACCTAGGTATGCCCATGTTTCACCAACACTCCGCAGTCTGCATTGGTTGCCGATCAACTTCCGGTCACAATTCAAAGTGTTGGTTATGACCTTTAAAGCCCTTCATGGCACTGGACCAGAATATCTCCGAGACTGCCTGCTGCCGCACGAATCCCAGCGACCAGTTAGGTCCCACAGAGTGGGCCTTCTCTGGGTCCTGTCAACTAAACAATGTCGGTTGGCGGGCCCCAGGGGAAGAGCCTTCTCTGTGGTGGCCCCGGCCCTCTGGAACCAACTCCCCCCGGAGATTAGAACTGCCCCTACCCTCCTTGCCTTTCGTAAGCTCCTTAAGACCCACCTTTGTCATCAGGCATGGGGGAACTGAGACATCTCTCCCGGGCATATACAATTTATGAATGGTATGTTTGTATGTATGTGTGTTTAGAAAATGGGGTCTTTTAAATATTTTTAAACAGTAATTTAGATTTGTTGTAAATTGTTTTCACTTTGTTGTGAGCCGCCCCAAGCCTGCGGAGAGGGGCGGCATACAAATCTAAATAATAAATAAATAAATAAAAATAAAATCAGGTCAAAGGGCTAATCTAGAGCTAATGTTTATCTTGCTTTCCAAATGGATAATAACTTCAATTATAACCTCATACAGTATTTGCTGTTGGAATTTCAAGTTAGTTTATAAAATCTATTGCAGATTAAGTGTTGATATCCTATTTTTCTCAAAATAAGACATCTCCTGATAATAAGCCCAATCAGGCTTTTGAAGCATGGCAATATGGCCAAGCGCTTATTTCAGGGTTCAAAGAATATAAGACAGGGTCTTATTTGGGGGAAAACACAGTAGTAACTTGAATAGTGGGAAGTAAACTGCTGCAAATTTATGTGGGCTGGTCAAAATTGATAACCATAAGTCTCTATAACCATCATTCCAGACACCCTTCTAACTAAAGTAAACCAACTGATGATATTTGAACACACTTGCAAATGGATCATAAGCTTCTCAACAAACAGGAAGCAACAGATGAAGCTAAACAGAATCTCATCAGATACCCGTACAATTAGCACAACCCCCACCCAAGACTGTGTGTCTCTCCATTTCTCTCTCTATAACAATGACTGTATCTCTAACGATCTACCTGTTAAACTACTGAAATACTCAGATGTCACAACAGTGATCAGTCTCATTGGAAATAATGATGAATCTGCATACAGATGGGAGGTTGAACAACTAGCTTCATGGTCTGACCAGAACAATCTGGAACTGAAGATACTCAAAACCGTAGAAATGGTGGTAGAAAACCCTCCCATACTTCCACTTCCTATAATACTAGACAACACAGTATCAACAGTAAAGATCTTAAAATTTCTAGGTTCTACCACACCTAACATCAAACACATAATCATAAAAGCACAAGAAAGAATGTTCTTTCTGCACCAACTCAGAAAGCTCAGACTGCCCAAAGAGCTGCTGATACAGTTCTACAGAGGAATTATTCAGTATTTGTATTTGTATTTATTAGATTTGTATGCCGCCCCTCTCCGGCCGCCATCTGCACCTCTATAACTGTTTGTTTTGGTTCTGCAACCCAACAAGACAGCCACAGACTTCATAGGATAATTACTTCAGAAAAAAACAAGTGCTTCCAACCTGCCTTCTTTTGAGGACCTGTATACTGCACAAGTTAAAAAGAGGGCTGTGAAAATATTTACAGACCCCTCACATCCTGGGCATAAACTGTTTCAATTACTACCGTCAAAGCAACACTATAGAGCACTGCACACCAGAACTAACTAGGCACAAGAAGAGCTTTTTCCTGGATGCCATCATTGCAGCAGAGGCGGAGTAACGACACGGACACAAGAGCTGGATTTAAACTGGGTCATTTTTATTAATTAAATTTGCATAATTTATTTAAATAAATTTGCATAAATTAACTATAACCCTAAACAAGGACCCGCAGGGTCAAACAATTGCTTCCAGGGCGGAAAATGACGTAATAAAAACCTCTGGGGCAACTATGGGCGTAGCTCCATGCTGATCCAGGTGAGGGGCCACGCCCTCACCTGACTCACTGCCATGCACTTGCATGTGGGAGGTCCCACCGTCTATCCCATACAAGGGGACAGCAATGGGCGGGACCCAAAGACAGGTTCCCTCCAATTGCTCAGGTCGTTTACACCACAAGTCTTTGGAGAGAACCTGTCAATCATCCCCAAAGATGCCCAACAGAGAACACGCAGTTGCTAAACCACCACCCAGTTTTCCACCCCTAACTTGCCACGGAGTGGGGGTCAGATCTCTATCTTGGCCCCCCGACTCCCCCATTTAACTGCACCAGCTCGCGCAGTGACCGCTGCAGGTCCTGTAAGAAGATGGTGTTCCCCTGGTCTGACAGGTGAACACCGGCAGCCCGGTTAAGCCATGGCTGATCTATGGTGATTTGGGGATGGGCAACCACTACCCCACTCAACTCTCTCTAACCAGCCTACCCACAGCCTTAGTCACCTTTCCTGACCCTGTGGGAGGCACTAAGGGAAATGGCATCCCCAAACGATCTTCGGGAGGATCACAGACCAAACCACTTGCGTGGTTGGCCAAGTGTTGCGAAGAATACGCAAATCTTCGTGGGTGTGGCAATGCAGTGCCAGACGCCCCCCACACACAGGTCATTGCCACTGAGTGCAAGATCGACCCCCTGGGCGCGGCACTTCTTGTGCCACCCTCCCAGGAGCAGCAGGAGAAAGCCCCTCTCTTCGCAGGCCTCTTCTCCCCATCCAAATGATGCTGACCCGTCTGACCCAATACAGCCGGGTCCCCACAGTGATCCATGCTGCAGCTCGGCCAGCCCAAAGGACCATTGTGGCCACACAGCAACACCGTAGGTCTCGCCCTGGTGGGACTATCTGGAAGAAGGCAGAGAAAGGCTCCCTAGCCTGACACCCTATCCTATTACAGCAACTAGCTGTTCCTACCCTAGATGGGCTGCTGACCGCCAGTGACCAATCTCCGGATCCAATGACCCAGGGAACCAGACACTGCTGTGCTAGTTGCAGCGCCGCTAGGGAAAAAATGTGTTCGATAGCCAGTGGGGTCAATGCCAATCCCGACTAGAGCCCTAGTCACTAAAGCCCAAAATTGATAGCGGGTCAGTGGGGTACCATCCTGGTGTTTAAAAAGGTACCCTTGCCCCACACCACTAAGACTACAGAAGTTAGCAAGAGCTGCCACCGGGCAAACAGACTTATCGGTGGCAGCCGTCAACTATCCTGACACCCCTCCGCAATTGGTCAGTCTTGGATAGTCTCACCAACAGGGAGACACTCCCCTCACCAAATTGCAGGTTGGACATCTGAAAAACTCAGAGGGACCTGTCAGCCTGAGAGGAGGCTAAAGCCTCCCTGACTCTCAGGGCCCCAAAAACATAACACTGTCCGCCGCCTGAAAAAGGCGGGCCTCGTACAGAGAGGCGCACAAGCTGTTCCAAGCTTGGTTAATCAGGGACAGCTGATGCACAGTTAATGCCCATCTACTGTCCGCTGGGGGCACTGGACGCTCTCTCACCCAACCTTCCAGCATCCTCCGAATGCGGAAGTCACAGGTGAAGTCTAAAGAGCCACTGGCCTTGGATAAAAACGCAAGGCCTGACAGCCTAGATCTAATAGTCCTGACAAGCCGCGCTGCCTAAGCAGCACGCAGAACTCCTATAAGGTGATCTACAGGGAAGGGCCAAATGTGAGGGTAACCCCTGATTTGCCTAAATTCCCAAAACTCCTTACCTGCGTTCTGGTATGCCCTCAAGGTGCTTGGTGCCACTGAGAGGGCCATGGCCCTGTTAGCGTCCATCCTCCACTGTTCGGGAGCCCGCCCAGGCTCCACAGGTAGTCGGGGAAGGCTTCCGGTGATGCGCGAGCCCACGGAACCAGGGTCTAAAACCTGGACAACTGACCACGGGACAAGGCGTCAGCGATCCCGTTATCCAGCCCAGGAACATGCCGAGCCAGAAACAGAGCATTTAGAGACAACGACCTAAGCACAAAATGGCGGACAAGCCACATGACCCTGTCACTTTTAGATGACAGGGCATTTACAATGTGAACTACTGCCAAGTTGTCGCACCAAAAGTGCACGGTTTTGTCTCTAAACTGCTCTCCCCACAGCTCTAAAGCCACTATCAGGGGTAAGAGCTCCAGGAATGTCAAATCCTTAACTAGGGGAGAGGCCCTCCATTCTGGAGGCCATGTGGAATGGCACCACTGGTCACCTAAAATAACCCCAAACCCGCAGGTCCCTGCAGCGGGTGAGCAGAGCTGCAACTCAGCTTCCAAAAGAAGCTCGTGCCTCCAGAAGGAAAGACCATTAAAGTGGGCCAAAAAACCTTGCCATACACGCAGGTCATCCTTGACCCCAACGCTCAGGCAGGTGCGATGGTGGGGCAAACACAGCCCCTTCATCGCATTATATACTCGCCGGGAAAAGGCCCTACCAGGAGCTATGACCCGGCAGGCAAAGTTAAGAAGCCCGGCGAGTTCCTGCAACTGATGAAGGGTCACCTTCCTACTACTTAAAACTCCGGATTTTGAGCAGCTTATCAGGGGGCAATCTGCAAGATTGCTCAACCGAGTCCAATTCAATACCCAGAAAAGTAATCCTGGTAGCAGGGCCTTCGGTCTTCTCAGGGGCCAAAGGGACCCCTAACTGAGCACAAAGGGCTTTGAAGGCCAGCATCAGAGCAGAACATTGCTCTGAATGCGCAGGCCCTGCCAGCAGGAAATCACCAAGGTAGTGAATGACAGAACCCAGACCTGTGTGCCTCCTGAGCGCCCACTCCAAGAAGGTGCTAAAGCTCTCGAACAGGGAGCAGGATGTAGAGCATCCCATTGGTAACGCTCTATTCCCGTAAAAGCCACCTTCGAAGTGGAAGCCCAGGAGCTCGAAATCATCTGGGTGTATGGGGAGGAGCCGGAATGCTGACTTGATGTCGCATTTACCCATAAGGGCTCCTACTCCACACTTCCTAACCATGGCTACCGCCGCGACAAAAGACGCATAGCGGACCGAGCAAAGCTCATCAGGAATGAAATCATTCACTGATTCTCCCCTCGGGAAGGACGGGTGGTGAATCAATCTAAATTCACCACTAGCCTTCTTAGGAACCATCCCCAAGGGGGGAACCCAAAGAGTTGGTGAGGGTGGGCACAGGAAAAGTCCCAGTACCCTGCCCTCGGCCACCTCTTTCTGGAAACAATGTCTTCATGTCCCACAACCGATCTAAGGTTGTCAGGCATGAAGGCCTCCCTAGGCCCAACACATGGGTTCCTGAACCCCTCGGTAAGAACCCTGCAAGAGGGCAGCCGCCCTCCTGCAAGGGTGATACTCCCAAACAACTCCTCCAGAAACTCCCAACTTAACTGGGCTGGGCCCATTTTCTCCAGCAGGCGGGGGCCGTTTAACCGTCCCTGCACCATCCTTCCTATCCTTACCCCCTTCGGGCTTGATACAAGTGCTGGTGGCATGGTAGCCCCCACAGTTCTCACAAGCGTGTCTGTATTTGCAGAAGGGACGAAAACACACTCCCTTGGTGGCAAACTCATGACATATAGGGGCAGCTTTCCCTGCCCCTCCCCCTACAGCCCGAGCCACCAGCTACGCCACCGGCTCGTCCTCCATACAGTGACTGCTACCCGTGCGGTCTCCTCCCCAGCCCGGGACATTTGGGTTGCATTAAGCCATAACTCGGGGACCACCACATCCCAAGGGAGCGTGCGCTCAAATGCCGCCCACATTCTAAAGGCCTCATCGTAGTGGCGCCACGCCGTGCCCTTGTAGTCAAAGCGGTCAATCAGGTCAATATATCTGAACATAGAGGAAGCTCGAGCTGGCTCCCTCTGGGTCACCACTGAAGCGTATGTCAGGTATGCATACAGCCATGAGCTGAAGCACCTGCTAACCCTGACCTTCTCGGGCTTATTTACCTTCACCTCATCTTCCTTCCCCTTTTTTGGAACTTCCTTGCTGAGGAGGGAGAAAAAAATCTACATACTCCACTCTCCAAATACGTTCCCTGACAGTAGGATGGAGGTGACAACTCAAAGGCGTGGAGGGTAACCCCCACGAAATGGCAGCTGCTCCCACAGCGGCCAAAGGGTCTAAGATCATGGGAGTCCCTACTGTTGCCTCCCCCGACCCCGTCGATGGCACCGAAGCCATCGAAAGGGCCTGTGCCACTGCAGTAGCAGTGGGGAAAACCCACACTTGACTACAGGTGATGGCTGAATTACCCCCTAAGTTGACCCCACTCCCAAAACCTGGTGGCCCAAAGGCCTGACCAGTCAGAGGGAGGAGCGGTGAAAGTGTTGGGTGTGGTGCAGTCTCACCTGCCCCCAAAGGGGTAGAAGCCATCAAAGAGGACCCAGCTCCCAATGAGCCAGGTGTCGCTGTCATCTGCCCGGTCTGGGCTGCTGGTTCACCTGGTGGCCTGCCAAGTGCCACTGGAGCAGAAGGAGTGGCGCCGCCCGGCCCGTGTCCTGATCTCCAGTGTGCATCTAAATCATCCAGCCTCCTGATGATCCCGGGCCTGGAATGAGCAGGTATGGTAGAATCAGGTGCAGAAGGACCCTTCATCCTACCCGCCCTACTGACCCCAGGTTGAGTATGACTGTAACTTGAGCCAGCCGGGCCCAAGCAGAGGGTCTCAAGGCCCTTCTAGGCCGAGCCCCGGATTCTGTAGGTGATGGTAGAGGCTTCTGTCTTTTGGGAGCCATTGACACAGGATAACCCAGAAGGGAGCAATTAAAAAAATTTCTGCTTGGGAATTGCTCAATGGAAATCCTTCCTGGAGAGTTAATAGTACCAAGCAGCCTACTCCCAAACAAGGGGAAGCCCATCCCTCGAGCCTGGGCCTGGAGGAAAGCAGGCCCGAACCTGGCCTACCAGGCCTCACACACAAACACCCCGGCGACAGCAAAATACGGTCCAAATGAGGGGAAGCTGAGGGGAAAAGAAGACTGGATGACAGGCCCTAACCAGGCCTATTAGGCCTCACCCCCCCCCCCCCAACGTAGTCCAAAGAGCCCAAATGAGGGGAAATGAGGAGAAAAGACCCCCCCAAGGGGAAGGCTCCCGTCTGGGAAGAAGACCCTTTAAACTAAGGGACCCTTAAAATAAGGGATCCCAGCTTTCCACCCCCCACGACACCAAACCGCGCCTCCAAAAGTTGCAGCCTAAAATGGCCGATGCCATGAGGCTGTTGCTAAGATGGCTGCCAGGAGGAAAGCAAACCCCAGCAGGGTGTTCTCCTCTTGTCATCCAGGGTGAAAAGGAGGCCCTGGAGCCTGCCCAGCACTTTTATAGGGCTACAGGCTCCGCCCCTGGATGATGTCACTGGGAAGGCCGAAGCCTCCCAGGAGCTGGCCAAGAGTCGTGTCTCCCTGGCCCTGCAGCAAAACAGGCCGGGGATGAAGTCACCAGCCAGGTATTCTGCTAAACAAATAATTCCTTCACCACTGTCAACTTATTCATTAAGGCTGCATTACCATTACTATCTTCTCATTGTTCCCATCACCCATCTCCTCTCACTTATGGCTATATGACTGTAACTTTGTTGTTTGTATCCTTACGATTTATATTGATTGGTTCCTAATATGATTTGATTGCTTATTTGTACTCAGACTATAATTAAGTGTTGTACCTTATGATTCTTGATGAACATATATTTTCTTTTATACACACTGAGATCATATGCTCCAAGATAAATTCCTTGTTTGGTTTAATCATACTTGGCCAATAAAATTCTAATCTATTCTATTTTATAGATAAAACTCGAAAGAATGGACCAACACCAGCAGATGGCATGGCTCCCCAAAACAACACAGACTGTGGAAACTTTTGCATCTCACTCGTAAACCAAGGACCAGAGTATGGAGGAAGAATGGAGAGGCACACACAGCAAGATGCTTGAAGTCCAGTGTGAAGTTTTCACAGTCTGTGTTAATTTGGGAAGCCATGTCATCTGCTGATATTAGTCCACTGTGCTTAATTAAGTCCAGGGTCAATGCAGCATCTACCAGGACATTTGGGAGCACTTCATGCTTCCTTCTGCAGATGAGCTTTATGGGGATGTTGACTTCATTTTTCAGCAGGACTTGGCACCTGCCCATATTGCCAAAAGCATCAAAACCTGATTCAATGACCAAGGGAGTACAGTGATACCTTGTCTTACAAACTTAATTGGTTCCGGGACAAGGTTCTTAAGGTGAAAAGTTTGTAAGACGAAACAATGTTTCCCATAGGAATCAATGAAAAAGCAATTAATGCGTGCAAGCCCAAAATTCACCCCTTTTGCTAGCTGAAGCACCCGTTTTTGTGCTGCTGGGATTCCCCTGAGGCTCCCCTCCATGGGAAACCCCACGTCCGGACTTCTGTGTTTTTGCGATGCTGCAGGGGAATCCCAGTAGGGGAATCCCAGCATCGCAAAAACGGGCGCTTCACTGGCAATGGAAGTCTGGAGGTGGGGTTTCCCAGTGAAGGGAGCATCAGTGAAATTGCAGCATTGCAAAAACACCGAAGTCCTCGAAACCCCACCTCCGGACCTCTGTGTTTTTGTGATGCTGTGATTTCACTGAGGTTCCCCTCACTGGGAAACCCCACCTCCGGACTTCTGTTGCCAGCGAAGCGCCCGTTTTTGCGCTGCTGGGATTGCCCTGCTGGGATTCTCCTGCAGCATTACAAAAACATGAAAGTCCGGACGTGGGGTTTCCCATGGAGGGGAGCCTCAGGGGAATCCCAGCAGTGCAAAAACGGGTGCTTCACTGGCAATGGAAGTCCAGAGGCGGGGCATCCCAGCGGCGGCAGTGGTTTTATAAGGTGAAAATAGTTTGTAAGAAGAGGCAAAAAAATCTTAAACCCCAAGTTTGTATCTCGAAAAGTTTGTATGATGAGGCGTTTGTAAGACGAGGTATCACTGTACTTGGCTTTATTGCCAATAAACTCGCCTGACCTGAACTCCATAGAGAATCTATGAAGCACTGCCAAGAGAAAGATGAGAGACGTGAAATCGAACAATGCAGAAGAGATGAAAGGTGCTACTGAAGCATTCTGGTGTTCCATAATACCTCAGCAGTGCCACAGGCTGATAGCTTCCATGCCACAGCTCATTGAGGCAGTAATTGCTGCAGAAGGGGCCCAAACCATGCATATACTTTTCAGAGTTCCAATATTGTTCTATGCACAATCCTTGTTTTATTGATTGCATGTAATATTCTCATTTTCTGAGGTGATGGATTTGGGATTTTCATGAGCTGTACCCCATAATCATCACAATTACAAAAAATTATGGCTTGAACTATCATGATTTGCATGTAATGATGAGTCTCTCTCATATACTATGTTTCACCTTTTAAGTTGCATTACTGAATATTGTTTGCACAATATTCTAATTTTTTGAGTTTATTTTTGTATATTTCTGTCTTAACCTAGGGAGTTGTGATTTCTCCTTTGGACAATTCCTCTTCCTCGGTGGCCTACTCAAGAGAGGATGAGCTTATTCCTGTCATGTGTGAAATGGGGTTAATTTCTGACCCTGAACTGCTAGGAGAAAGAATGACAGGCTTCTGCTGGGGATAGCTTGCAGGTCAGTGAAGAGGAAGGGGAAGAGCTGCCTTCAGTAGTGGATTTCAGAGCACACAGGGTAGAGAAACAGAGGTCAGCCAGATTACTCAGGAGAAGGCATCACTCCACTAGATGGGCAGCACCAGGACACTATTTACTATGGCAGTCAGAGGGAAGCATTGCTGGGAATGTGTATGATTTATGGCTCTGGAGGTACTTTTAGTTTTGCCTGGTGACTTTAAGTTGATGCAATAGAATTACGTGCTGCAGCAGGTTTGCATTTGTTTTATGGACTATTAGCTATTACCTGGTGGACTAATCTTGGATTCCTTGTGGATGGTTTATTGTTCAATGATTGAATACGAGTGTTTTAATATTTGTGAACCATTGAAAGTTGCAGAATTGCAGTGGACTAAAAAAATTAATGAAATATAGCTGATCAACTAATTTTTGAATTATTTTATTAGCGAGGTACATCAAATAAATGAAGAAGAAGAATATAATGTTTGGCAAGAAACTGTATGGAAAGAGAAGGAAGAATTTAGAAAAAAATAAGCTCCATATGATATCAATTGCAAATTAATTTTTTAACTTATTATTAATATACAGCTATAGAGATACCTGATCGGTTGTACTCTCTGACTTGGCCTCTACATCATGATCTACATTAGTAGGTATTACTTAATCATTACTTAATTACTTGTTAGATGTAGCATTTAAGTAACGAATTATTTAAGTATTTTTTTTCTAACGTCATCTTTTTTATAAAATCAACCAGTACAAAATTAATATATCCAAGATATCTATAGATGCTGTTCGAAAAGAGTTTTCTACCATTATTGAAGTAACTGTTTGTTGACCCATAAAAAAATAATTGATTAACATATCTTTGTTCTCTACCCATTACAAAAGACATTTCTCCCAGCTCCCAAAGCATTTGTTTATATTAGAAATTATTTATGAAATCATTATGGTACATCTTGACCCATTTGTGGTGATAAATTATAGGATGCATTCAACATTTTGAAAAATATGCTGTTACCAAAAGCCATGTTTTTTTAAAGGTTGCAACGCTAATCAGGAAGTAACTTTGAGCAGAAAGAAATTATGCACACAATTCACATAAGTACATACAGAAAATACAAGGTGTATTGTAATAGCTTAAACCACACATATATATTACAATTGGGTTGAACATTTCTGCTCTCCGTCCTCCTGGAGAGGTTCCTGCAGCTTCCCATGCTGAGTACATTATATTTCTTTTATATCCCAGATGAATTTGAGAGGTACATCCTTCATGTTTGCTTGAAAAGCATTGTCAAATCTTTCACTTTGCGATACTGTCATAATATTCTTCCAGTCTCCAACAGTTCCTGGTGGGAAAGGAGCAGATTGAAGAATAAATTATTGGTCCTAGCCTGTAGTGTATTCTCCTGAAAAGAGCCTCGGCAAAGATGCTGAATCCTCACTGACCTGACCATCATGAAGGTCCCACCACTGCCAGTGAAGATCTTCCTTTTGGCTCTGTGTATCTGTTACAATTTTGGAACCACTGTTCTGTCTTCCCACAAGAGCCAACTGCTACTTTGGACCGAGCAATAGTAATAAGTGAGGGTTTTTTAATAGTACCGGTTATATATCACTTTGGACAATTTTTTTAGCAAAAAGAGGATATACAGATAGTCCTTGAGTTATGGCCATAATTGAGCCCAAACTTTATGTTGCTAAGTGAAACATTTGTTAAATGAGTTTGCCCCATTTTACAACTTTTCTTGCCACAGTTATTAAGTTGAGCCATTGCATTTGTTACATTAGTAAAATGGTTGTTAAATGAATCTGGATTTCCCATTGGCTTTGTCAGAAGGTTGCAAAAGAAGATCACGTGACTTTGGGACCAATGGTGGGATTCAATTTTTTTTTACTACCGTTTCTGTGGGCTTGGCTTGGTGGGCATGACAGGGGATGAATACTGTAAAATCTCCATTCCTACCCCACTCCAGGGGAAGGTTATCTCCCCCTGATCAGCTGGGACTCCGTAGGCAGAGAATAGATGGGGGCAGGGCCAGTCAGAGGTGGTATTTACCAGTTCTCCAAACTACTCAAAATTTCTGCTACTGGTTCTCCAGAACCGGTCAGAACCTGCTGAAACCCACCTCTGTTTGGGACATTGCAATTGTCATTAACATGAATTCAGTTGCCAAGCACCTGAATTTTGATCATGTGACCCTGGGGATGCTGCAACAGTCATAAGTGTTAAAAATGGTCATAAATCAATTTTTTCAATGCCATTGCAACTTTGAACAGTCACTAAATGAACTGTTGTACGTTGAGGACTTTCTTTATAACGTAAGAATGAACACAAAATAAATGGTTCATTGCTTTAACAAAAACAATCAGTTCTTGTCCAAGGATCCCAAAAAGGATTCTTACTTATTGGATCTGGAAGTAATAAAGGTGGGATCAAAACATAATAAATAAAAAAGCTGCACTTTTGACAGAGCAGGAAATCCTCTCAAACAGATCATGGGGCACAACAGTGAAGAGCCAGGTATTGCTCAGGTTTCAGGAGCATCTGCTCTCTCTCTCTCTCTCTCTCTCTCTCTCTCTCTCTCTCTCTCCCCCCCTCTCTCTCATTCTCTCTCTGTTCATCTCTCATTTCTCTCCCTCTTTCTTTCTCTCCTGTAACACAACCTCTCAGCCTGGTTCAGCCACTTTTCAAAGTTACATTCTGGACCAAATCTACATTAAGATCTGGACCACTGATGGTGAACCTATCTCACAGCTGCCACAGGTGGCACGCGGAGCTGATGCCCTAACTCAGCTCCAATGTGCATGTGTGTGCCGGGCAGCTGATTTTTGGCTCTCACAGAGAGGATGTTTTTGGCTTCCAGAGATCCTGTGGGGGAATGGGGGAGGGCATTTTTACCCTCATTTAGCTCTAGGGAAGCCTTTGGAGTCTGAGGACAGCAAAATACGAGCCTACTGGGCCCACCAGAAGTTGGGAAACAGGCCGTCTCTGGCCTCCAGAGGGTCTCTGGGGGTAGGGGTTAGGGGAAGGTGTTTTTGCCCTCCCAGGCATTGAATTATGGCTGTGGGCACTTGCACATGTATGATAGCATGCAAGCATGCTCTTTCAGCATCCAAGGAAAGAATGGTTTGCCATCAGTTATCTGGAGGATCTAGGGAAAAGCCTCATAAGAAAGAACTGGATTCTTCACTGTCCAAGCCAGAATGGTTCTGCAAGGCCTAGAGAATTGAGGATGACAGAGCTATCTCCGGTATATGCTGGAGACAAGAAGTCAATGTCTTGAGGACACAAGAGAAAAAGAAGTGGTTTCCGAAGCAATTTTGTCCTATGATAAGATGCAAGAGACGAAAATATAAAAGTTTGATTTTGTTATGTCAGTATTACCTTTGCGCATATGCGTTAAATTTGAAATACCGAAACTCTCTTCATATGTTTTCACAAAATTTGCCCTGGGATCAGCTTTCATGTTCTTGAATGTAGACATCTCCACAACTTTGTCCACTTCCTCGCTGCTCAACTTTTTTCCAATAAATTTGCATATTTTAAGTACTGCGCCTCTAAGATCCTGGAAAAAAAGTTATTTGCTTTTGGAATATTTGTACAATATACCCTTGTATAATCTTAACATTGCTGGAAATGAATTGGATGGAGATCCTGGACAATAGACACATCTATATCAATTTATCAGCTTAAACAAGTTATGTGTTGTTAATAACTACATGCACATGTATACATAGATGTAAACACATGCAGACACAACTATATTGATGTAATGGGACATGTTATATGATACCCTACTGCTTTTTCTCCAACCCAATAGGGTCAGTATTATCCTAATGTTTTCTTGACAGTTTTCTAATAGACAAATACAGATATCTATATATATTTTTCTTCAGATCAACAATTATATATCTTATTAACGTATTTTCAGCTCTGCACTGTGTTTTATATCTTACATTATTCATCTAGAAATATTATAGTGAGCTGGACAACATATAAACAAACCAATGAGTCTTCGGAGAGGGGCGGCATACAAATCTAAATAATAAATAAATAAATAAAATGAACTAATTAGTGTACATCCATTCCAGTGGTGGATGCCCCCGGTTCTGTCCGGTTCTGTGAGCTGGTAGCGCTGGTGGTGGAAGGCTTCCCCCCAAACCCAGGATGCTTCTGCGTATGCGCAGAAACATCAGATGTGCGCAAACTGGTAGCAAAGGTTTTAGAACCTACTACTGATTTATTCCCATCATGCTTTTTTCCTTTGGGAGCAAGCCATGTTATGCAAAGCACACAAAAGGAATAAGGCTACCAGGAGATAAGGAAATAGAATTATGGTTAAATGAAGCTAAATCAATACTGTGCACTATACCTTTCCTAACTTATTAGCTTCATCTAACTATGGTTTTTTTGTCTTCTTCTTTATCCATTCATTGTTTCTTCAAATCACTGTTCCACAGGTAAAAGGTGGCGAGCATGAGAACAGCTGCTCTTACATAATTTTGGGTGCTAAAAATGAAAATAACATTTAAAAATGTATGTTGGCTCTAGTTTCCATGATATAAGCAACCAACTAATGAAGTAAGGTTTATAAAATGCATGATGCAACTTATACCATAGATTACATAGTGGGTATTGGTGACCAATAGAAAACAGCCACGTGTACCAAGATCATGCAATATTAGCCAAAAATATGTCACCAAATTTTATAAAAGTCACAGTATCTGTGGCTTGGCAAGTTAGACACATCTTTAAACATTGTTTTAATCTAGTAAATTTAGTTAAGACTTGAACTTGTTTAAATAAGCAAATAATTTCTGCTATATTTGCGGTGAAGTTACTTTTGCAACACAAAAATGAAGGATCACAGCCATAATGAAGAAAGCCTACAACTTGTATTTCGGTTGCAAAATAGGAAACCAGGACAAAAACTGGGTGCCACACATATGTTGCAATTCATGTGGATTCATGAGACACGCAGAGGCTAAAAATGGCCCAAAAGTGAGAGCCAGTGTGTGGGTGGGACTTTAACAACATACACTATATAAGATTCATGGACATTCCACCCACTTTAGAGAGGGGGGAATGCATCTTATATGCCAAATATGCTGAATTGGTAGATCAACAATCTCCACTGTCTGGAACCAGCCAAAAATGCGACACATGTAGGCCAAAAACAAGGCATGCAGGCTGAAAACATGATGCAGAGGCAGTGCTTGGTGGCACTCAGTAGCAATGTGTTGTGCTGATCCCTGCAGCCTGGAAAGAGTGGAGGCCTAAAATGCGACACACAGAGGCTAAAAATGACCCCAAAATGGGGGCCAGCGGATGGGTGGGTCTTCAGTAACATTCGCTGTATAAGATGCACGGACGTTCCATCCACTTTAGAGATGGGGGGGGGGTGCATCTTATATGCCAAATAAATGTAAGTGGAGGAAAGAAGTGTATAATCTTACCTGGATCATTTCTTCATAGCACAGGAAGAGAATATTTAATTCATTCTGATGTGTATACCAGCCTTTCACATGATCGAAGACCAAACTGCAATCAACTGTTGGTCCAAGCAGAGAATGGAAATAAGAGTGGTCGTGCTTAAGTTAATTCTTTTTTAAAAATATATTTTTATTATTTACACATAAGTGTCTTGGTGCTATAGAAACCAAAATGAAAAACCAATAACATATATATGACTCCCACCTCATGTTTCCATTCATTTATAAAATCTATTTCATTCTGAGCAGAGACAGGTTACAAGCGGTGTGCCACAAGGGTCTGTTCTGGGTCCTATTCTTTTTAATATGTTTGTGAGTGACATAGGGGAAGGTTTGGTAGGGAAGATTTGCCTATTTGCTGATGACTCTAAAGTGTGCAATAGGGTTGATATTTCTGGAGACGTCTGTAATATGGTAAATGATTTAGTTTTACTAGATAAATGGTCTAAGCAATGGAAACTGCACTTTAATGTTTCCAAATGTAAAATAATGTTCTTGGGGAAAAGGAATCCTCAATCTGAGTATTATATTGGCAGTTCTGTGTTAGCAAAAACTTCAGAAGAAAAGGATTTAGGGGTAGTGATTTCTGACAGTCTCAAAATGGGTGAACAGTGCGGTCAGGCGGTAGGGAAAGCAAGTAGGATGCTTGGCAGCATAGCTAGAGGTATAACAAGCAGGAATAGGGAGATTATGATCCCGCTATATAGAGTGCTGGTGAGACCACATTTGGAATACTGTGTTCAGTTCTGGAGACCTCACGTACAAAAAGATATTGACAAAATTGAACGGGTCCAAAGACAGGCTACAAGAATGGTGGAAGGTCTTAAGCATAAAATGCATCAGGAAAGACTTAATGAACTCAATCTGTATAGTCTGGAGGACAGAAGGAAAAGGGGGGACATGATCGAAACATTTAAATATGTTAAAGGGTTAAATAAGGTCCAGGAGATAAGTGTTTTTAATAGGAAAGTGAACACAAGAACAAGGGGACACAATCTGAAGTTAGTTGGGGGAAAGATCAAAAGCAACATGAGAATATTATTTTACTGAAAGAGTAAAAGATCCTTGGAACAAACTTCCAGCAGACTTTGTAGATAAATCCACAATAACAGAATTTAAACATGCCTGGGATAAACATAGATCCATCCTAAAATAAAATACAGAAAATAGTATAAGGGCAGACTAGATGGACCATGAGGTCTTTTTCTGCCGTCAGTCTTCTATGTTTCTATGTGTCATGATATTCTGTCTCTGCTTTGTTTTTTAATTCTAACCTTAGTCTATCTACAGTATGTCTGTGCATGTTAATATCTTCCTTATTATCTCCTTTTCTGAAGGGGTGTTTTCACTTTTCCATTGTTGTGCATATACCATCCTCGCTGCTGTTAGGATATCAAATATTAAGTATATTGACCCTTTGCTATAGCCTTCTATAACAATACCTAATAGAAATAGTTCTGTCCAACCATTTTTTCTAGCCACATCTGAATTTGTGTAACCAAAATCTTGTTTTTTTACAGTTTCACCACATGTGGTAGCATGTGCCTGGTAATTGTTTGCATTTCACCGTTAAGTTTGAAGCTTAAGTTAATTCTGATTCCTCACATGAGCTATAAGGAAAATATTTCTCTTTTATAAATAATATACACAAAACCAGGACCACTATCAGGAATTTTGGGGCCCCATACAGCCTAAGTGTCTGGGCCCCCCCCCCCCCGGCCATTTAAAAACTACTGCCCCCCAAATCTGGTGCCATGCCCACCATGGCTACACACCCTGGGCAAGCCTTCCCCCGGCCCTCTGAGGTCAAACACAGCCCTGATGTGGCCCTCAATGAAATTGAGTTTGACACCCCTGGCCTAGAGGCTAAATCCTATGAACAAGGGCTAAGAGAATGAGTATGTTTAACTCAATAAATAGAAAACTGAGGGGGAATATAATAGTAGTTTCCCAATCCTTAAAGGGCTGCCACAGAGCAGATGGCATCTATTTATTCTCCATGCCACCTGAAGGTAGTACAAGAAGCAATGGGCTGAACCTCACCAAGAAGAAATGCAATCTGGAAATAAGGAAAAACTTGGGACTGGGCGGCATAGAAATAAATAAATAAATAAATAAATAAATAAATAAATAAATAAATAAATAAATAAATAAATAAATAAATAAATAAAAAAATAAATAAATAAATAAATAAATAAATAAATAAATAAATAAATAAATAAATAAATAAATCCCTTCTTTTTTATTAAAAGAAATTAATAGAAACATAGAAGACTGATGGCAGAAAAAGACCTCATGGTCCATCTAGTCTGCCCTTATACTATTTCCTGTATTTTATCTTACAATGGATATATGTTTATCCCAGGCATGTTTAAATTCAGATACTGTGGATTTACCAACCACGTCTGCTGGAAGTTTGTTCCAAGCATCTACTACTCTTTCAGTGAAATAATGTTTTCTCAGGTTGCTTTTGATCTTTCCCCCAACTAACTTCAGATTGTGTCCCCTTGTCCTTGTGTTCACTTTCCTATTAAAAACACTTCTCTCCTGGACCTTATTTAACCCTTTAACATATTTAAATGTTTCGATCATGTCCCCCCTTTTCCTTCTGTCCTCCAGACTATACAGATTGAGTTCATGAAGTCTTTCCTGATACATTTTATGCTTAAGACCTTCCACCATTCTTGTAGCCCGTCTTTGGACCCGTTCAATTTTGTCAATAATAATTTTAAAAAACCAAAATCCATTACTATTAAAACTAAAACAACCAGCAAAACTATTAATAAAAACAGGTGAGGGCTGGGTTTTTTTCTCTGTTTTTATTTAAGTGCTTTTACCATATGCTTTAAATCAAGAATCACTTCTCTCTCTGTTTCTCTCTCTTTTCTGTCATTCTCTGCCTCAATCATTTTCTCATTTCTCTTTTTTCTCCCCTTTTTTCTATCATTTCTCTCTCTCTTCCTTCCACTCTTCTCTCTCTCTCTTTCTTCCTCTCTTTCACTCTCTTCCTTCCTCTCTCATCTCTTTCTTTCTTTCTCTTTCTCTCTCTTGCTTTCTTTCTCTTTCTCTCACTCCTTTCCTCTCTCATCTCTTTCTTTCTTTCCTTCTCTCTCTCTTTCTCTATCTTGCTTTCTTCCTCTCTCTCACTCTCTTCCTTCCTCTCTCATTTCTCTCTCTCTCTTTCTATCTCTCTCTCTTTCTCTATCTTGCTTTCTTCCCCTCTCTCTCTTTCTTTCTTTCTCTCTCTTTCTCTCTCTTGCTTTCTTCCTCTCTCACTCTCTTCCTTCCTCTCTCATCTCTCTCTCTCTTTCTTTCTCTCTCTCTCTTTCTCTATCTTGCTTTCTTCCTCTCTCTCTCTCTTCCTTCCTCTCTCATCTCTTACTTTCTTTCTCTCTCTCTTTCTCTATCTTGCTTTCTTCCTCTCTCTCACTCTTCCTTCCTCTCTGATCTCTCTCTCTTTTCTTTCTCTCTCTTTCTCTATCTCTCCCCCTCTTTCTCTCTCTCTCTTTTTCTCACTTTCCCTCTCTTGTTTTCTTTCTCTCTCTCTCTCTTGCTTTCTCTCTCACACTCTTTCTCTCTCTCGTTCTTTTTCTCTTGCTATCTCTTTCTCTCCCCCTATTTCTCTCTCTCTCTCTCTATCTCTCTCTCACTTTCTCTCTATCTTGTTCTGTCATCGCTCTCACTCTCTCTCGTTCTCCGGAGGCTGGCGAAAGTAATTTTCGTCGGGGCTTCTTCGAGTCCTGCCTCGCGAAGGCCAGAGGGCCAGCCTTTTTTGTTGGTGAGGCAGGAAAGAGAGGGCCGGTACTGCGCATGTGCGACAGTGGGCAAAACCGGGGCCCCTCATGGCCGGGCCCGGTACACCACTACCAGTAGTACCCCCCTATTGGCGGCCCTGCACAAAACCAATGTCAGTAATTCATAATGATTTTGAGGATCACTTCTTCCTAAACAGCATGCTTTATAAAATTAGAATAAGAGCTCTTTGGAAATGACTTTGGAAATGGAAAAAAAATGATACGGATACCAACAATCTTTTTTGCATTTTAAGACCTACAGGGAGCCATCAACTGTTTACAGAGACTGTTTGAAATTATGACAGCACTGACTGACTCCTGCCAAAATTTATGGCTGCTAACACACACTTATGATTGTGTGAACAAAATTTACAAGGGATGCTGTAGTGGCCTCCATTCCTATATTCTTGCCATACTGTTCCACTGGGTCCCTGTTGGCCTCCATCACTGATGGGTCATTTGCAGATCTTGGTGTTGCAGATCTCCTTCTGGGAGCAGCTACTCCATCTTAATTGCCAGCCCAGTTGCTTAACCCCCGGGGAGAGCAGGGATGGGGATTGTTAAAGAAGGTGATCAGGTATGTACCTCGCTTACTGACCATCATAAATTGTGGTTATAATAGGCAGGTTCCATCACAATCATAAGTTGAAGAGTACCTACATAGAAATGGTAGCGTTGTCAGATGATGCTGGGCCTTTGCTAGGCCACCATATCTGAGCTGCAAAAATTCAGACAAGCACTAGAGAACAACAGTATTTCCTTGTGCCTGATTTGGGAATATCTGAATGTTTACTCCTCACAAAGATGGAAAGTGAAGTTTCTGCTGTTGTGCTCATACTTGGCAACTTTGTCCACATAGAAAATACCTTGAACTTCCGGTTTGGACCGGGACTGCAGCGGAGGCTCCAGGGCAGGGCTTTGTCCCCGAGACTCCTTTCATCCCTCTAAAGGTCACTATTTGCGATTGGATCGGACCCAGATGGTCCGATCGTAGAACAGGGGGTTTCCCTTGATCCCAAGAAGCTATCGCCGAAGCTCCGGAGGGAAGGGTTTACCCTGCAGCTTTAGAGATGGGAGAACCGATCCTCTTCTCTTTGGGGATCCGGCCATTGCAGTCGGACCATACAAGTGGGAAGAGAAGGAAATTAGAAGAAGAAGCAGAATTCCGAACTTAATCTAGCGAAGCAGAAATAGAAGACAAGAAGAAAAGAAGAATCTAAGGTATAAGCTTTTTTTTTTTTTTGATAATTTTGAAAACGATTAGAAAGAAAGATAAATTTTTCAAAATAAAAGGCGAAAAAGAAAGTAGTAAGAGAAAAATCATATCCTTGGGCTAAAGTGAGCTTACGGCCGGAACTTCTTTTTTTATTAAACAAAATATTTAAATTTACAAGAACTGAATTGAAGAGTGTTTAAGACCGCAACTTGATATAAAACTCACATCCCTGAAGAGGATTCTAGGGGATGTGAGCTAACTAAGATTAAAAATTCCAAAAAAGAGAGAGAGGGAAAAGGAGAGAGAAATCTCCTTCTCCCTCTCCCAAAGAACTCGGAGAAAGAGCTCTCGCAGCCCCCTCGCTGAAAGAGAGAGAGGGAGAAGGAGATTTCTCTCTCCTTCTCCCTCTCTCTCTTTCAGAGAGGGGGCTGCGAGAGCGCTTTCTCCGAGTTCTTCGGGAGAGGGAGAAGGATATTTCTCTCTCCTTCTCCCTCTCTCTCTTTCAGCGAGGGGGCTGTGAGAGCGCTTTCTCTGAGTTCTTCGGGAACGCCTGCCCTGCCTCTACTGCAGCCCCCTTGCTGAAAGCTCGGGAGGAAAGCACACCCAGCAAAGGGGCTGCGAGAGAGGTGGGGCGGGAATTTCCAAAGTACGCCGAGAAAACTCTCTCTCGCAGCCCTCTGGCTGGGAGCGCAGGAGGCGGCGGAGGATGAGAGGGGGCGGAACGGGTGGGCGGGGAGCAGGGTCGAGAGGCCAGAGGCGCGAGGAGGCCGGAGGCACGGTGGGGACGCAGGGGCGGCCGCGTCTCCCTTTCCTTTTACTGCCAGTGCCTCTCTGACCCGCCCACCCCTGCGGGCTGGCAGGGGGATGGGGAGTGCGCGCCCGTGGAAAAGGGCGCACGTGGGGGTATTTGGAGGTGCGCGCCTGCTCACGGGCGCAGCTTACGGGGAACGGTGCACGGAAGGATTACGCTTTGTGTCTTTGTGTACTTTTTGAAAAATAAAACAAGGAAAAAGAATAATAAAAATAGATTGGTGGCAATATATTCAGATACAGTCTAGATTTCAAAGAGACAGTAAAATGTACATATTTAAGAAGAGTAAAAACTTCTTAGGTAATCTGTTAACTACAAATCAAAGTAAATTAATAGGGAAAGCATATAAATACATGATTGGATATAAAAACATATGGTAGATTTGACTTTAAAAGATAATATGATAAGTTGGTGCAAAAATATAGGTAGAGAAATTGATCTAGAAACCTGTGAGAAAGTTTGGATATCAAATTGGAAAATGACAAAATCAGTTTCATTAAAAGAAAATCAAATTAAGATGTTTTATAGGTGGCATCTTCCACCAAACAGAATTGCCAAGATGTTCCCCAATATGTCAGCAAAGTGTTGGAAATGCAAACAAGAAATAGGTTCCTATTATCATCAATGGTGGACTTGTCACAAAGCTAAGTTATATTGGAAAATGATAGAAAAATTGACTAAAGAAATTACATTACAGGATATAGAAAAAAAACCCAGAATTTTATTTATTAGGTATAACAAAGCAGAAATATAAGAATGATATTTTTTTATCTAATTATTCATATTTTAACAGTGGCCAGGATAGTTTACGCATAAAACTGGAAGGGAGAAGATACTCCCAAGGAAGATGAGATAATAAAGAAAATTTTAGATTGTGCAGAAATGGATATGATGACAAGACCCTTGAACAATCAAGAAGAATCAGAATTTTATATTATATGGAACAAAGTTTATATATGGATGAACAAAAAAAATTAAATGATATGGAAAGGTTTTAATATACTAGAATAATTTTTTCTCTTTTTACTTTTTTGTTATAACATTAGAATTACCTAAAACAAAATTCTTCTTTTCATTTAAATTAGTAGGTTGAATTTATGAATTATTAGTATATTTTTTTTCTGTATTAAAATAGACTTCTAAGATAAGTGGGGTAACTCTAACCCCAACTATATGTTAAATGTGTGTATGTTTGTTTGTCATTTTTATGAAAATTAATAAAGTATTTTTTTAAAAACAAAGAAAATACCTCACTGTTTGTTGTGTAGCAAAAGTTCAAAATGGCTAGCATCGGACAGAATGGAATAGACTCCACTTTTCAGAAAGTTTTGCCTGATGTGGGAAGGAAACTCTACTTTCATGATAGCAATTTAAGGAGAGGCTCACTTTGTCAGTCTGGGCCTGGCTTGGCTGCTTTTGGTTGCAACCACACCAGAAGGGATTGCCTGTTTTAGTTTTCAGATCTAAGAAAAAAGCATGGTTATCTTCCTTCCCCACCATTTGTTAATAAAGATAATTAAAAAAGGCCCACATGCAAAATTCAGAGCAAGGAAGGTTTGCTAAAATCCAGACTCATTTGTATTCAGGAAAGGCTGACTGAAATATATGGCAGTGAAGACAGTTACAATTAATAATAGCCCTGAGTTGAAGAATGACTCAGCTGGGATTGTTTTCACTCATCCAAGCCAACTGTTGCGTCTGGCTATGTTCAGTGGTGAGTTGTTACTGGTTTGGATCGGTTTGCGTGAGCCGGTGGTGGAAATGTGGCCTCGTTCACTAAACTGGTAGCAATGGGCAGCTTGCCATGTCCCCAAACCGGCTGCTTGAAAGAGGCCGGCAACGAACCCTCTGCACATGCGCAAAGACTTCTGTGCATGTGCAGAGGGTCAGTACTCAGATGTAACAACACAATGTAAGAACTTTCAAACCAGGTTCAAACCAGATTGGATTCATTAGGTCTCAAGTTGTCTCCTATTGCTGAAATGCTTCAAATTGTTGTTCTTGTTGTCAATAACTCCAAGGGGACAAACTAGCAAACCAGTGATAGTGTTATGATTAGTAAAGATTTTATTTCCATCTTACCATTTCCAGATAAAAATCTTTGCATGTATTCCTCAAAATGACTTGCCTTTTCCATTCCATAGAATTCATTGGTATAATGAAAAAAGGACACTAATATGTCTTTTGGATTTCGGTAAACATAAATCACCTGCAAGAATATATATTATATGTAATCTGTAATAAATACATTCATTTTTAATAAACTGAAAATCCCCTCTAAAGTACATTGAAAAATGTTCTTATAAAACTATGTAAATAGTTTCACAGTACACCCTTGGAATGAAATTCGTATGATAACCAAAGACCAATCTCAACATACATAACAATCCGAAAGAACATGCTCAACCCACCACAATTTCCCAACTGAATCATCCAACATCCGCACAGCAGCCCCCCTAGTTCATTGTTAAGTGCAATTATAGCTCTGGAATAAAAACTGTTCAGAAAATGTGTGGTTTGAGTTTTAATTGTTCTGTATATTCTGCCAGAAGACATGAATCCAGCTGAATCAGTCATCTCTGTGAGCTTCTGGAAATCGATTTTTATGCAACAAACTTTAACCATTTCTTCCTACTTGATTTTGGTTTCTCATTTGGTTTATACCAGTGGATTTTTTTTTTCTGTTCTCATTGTTGATTGGGCCATTTTCTGTGTAAGTTATCATGAAAAACAAGGATTTCCAAATAGTTCAGGCAGTGCCATAATGTCAAATAATTAAATCTTTAATGAGTCAGTACCTTGAGAAAAAATGGGCATGGCCCCCAATCAATTTACACTTCACTGTAAAATGTAAAAAAAATTTCTTTTAAGAATTTCTGTGCACTCCTAACCCTTTTAGATAAAGGTTACAGTTGCATTACAATGTTTTTTCTCCTATAATCTATACTGTAATGCTCATTCCTGCTTTTCTCCTATATGAATATAAACACAGATATACATAAATGTACACATATACTTATGCAATCATTGTATAAGTATAGTAGCTACCTCTATTTAAGAACACCTCTGCTTAAGAACTTTACTAGATAAGAACCGGGTGTTCATGATTTTTTTTGCCCCTTCTTCAGAACCATTTTATAGTTAAGAACCCAAATCCGGAAAAATTTCCCAGGAAATTTGAGAGCGGCATGAAATTTGAGGCTAGTTTCCTGCCATTCCACCTGGGTTTCTCTCTCTGGCGCAGTGTATGGGAGGCAGCCTCATGCTGGGTGTATGGGAGATGCGTGCTTCTCCTCGCCGCCTCAGAGTCCCTCTTTTTTTTTCAAAGCCTTAAAGTTTTGGATTTTTTTTATTCCCCTCACCTCACCTTCTTCCTTCGACAGCAACTGTCCTCCTCCTCTTTTTCCTCCTCTTCCTCCCATCCAAATTCCAAGCTTTTCTTTCTTTCCTAATGGGTTTGCACACATTATTTGCTTTTACATTGATCCCTATGAGAAAAATTGCTTCTACTTAAGAACTTTTCTACTTAAGAACCTGGTCACAGAACGAATTAAGTTCTTAAGTAGAAGGTCCCACCATTGTATATTGCTTTTCAGCCAGCTCATTTTTATAGTCAGAATAGATTGTAGATTGACTTACTTTTCCCTTTTTGGCCTTCAGTTGCTTGGGAACTAAGTAATGTGGCAGATGGGACATGAGGACGCGAGGTGCTGGCATCTGGGCAATATCCACATCATGCACGTTGTATTCTATGGATGCACACCGATGTGATATGGGAATATTTTCTGTTCCATTCCGATGGCCTTCATACAAAATCAAGCATACAATATTCTGGGTCCAGATAGTTCCTAAAAATGAAAATCCACTTGTTTTAACTTCAGGGAATTCTCTGGGTTTCACATTACCTTTATCATCAAAGTTGTATCACTAATAGAAGAAATAATGTGCATTTGGTCTGATTTTAAGTGAATAAATCAATTAAGACTGGGGGTGGGGGTATAACTCATATAGTACCTTTGAGCAGAATAAGCTTAGTATAATTTTAAGCATATTCTATGCTGTCAGACTTACTTTCAAGTGGATTCTGGGATTCTCCTCATCCCAGAAACAGAACATAGCTGTATAATATACATCACCTTGAGAGAAAACGTACTTAAAATCTAGAAATGTTCCATTTAACATTTAGATATGTTTTAAATAGTATTTGCTTATAGTATATGTTCTGTCTGGGTTTTCCCAGACCTCCACACCCACTGAAAAACAGCCAGACACTCTGGTAAAATCCAAAAATAATTTATAGCAGGAAAAAATAAGCACAAAAGAAAACCTGTCTTCACAGCAGACAGGTTACAATACTTTACAACAGGGTCCTGATGTCCAGTCAATTCCAAAAGCTTCTTGCTGGCACACCCCCCCAAGGTTTCAAGAGTCCAAGGCACAAACCAGGATTGTAGCCACCAAAGTTCACAAACAGGTCTCACGAATCTCCACGATAAAACTCCACAAGCCAGGAAGGGTGGGGCCGCCTTTTATCCTTTCCCAAGCACCACACCCAAACCCAGCTGCGACCCCTAATGCTGGAAATATCTGGCCAATTGCGTTCTTCTCTCGTTAGCTCTCCTCTGTCGCATATCTATGAAGTCACTAGCATCTTCCCCCAGGGAATCCAGGCTGCTTGCTGGGGAGAGCTCCCCCTGGTGGAACTCTGGCTGTCCTTCATCTTCAGCCTGGGATTCAGCTTCTTCATCAGTCTGCCCCTCCTGGTCCTCAGCCTCTGAGCCGGACACCGACAGCAAATCAGCCATTCCCGGAGGGGTCCCAGGCTGAACCACAACACCATCCCCCCGCGGAAGGCCCCTCCCCACCTGCCAGCGGAGAGGACGCGATTTCTGAGGGAACTGGGCGTGAAAAGCCCGAAGAAGATCGGGAGCGTCCAACAACGCCGCTTCCACCCAGGAGCAATCATCCGGATCCCCCTCTACCCATTGCACCTTGTACTGGAAACACCCATCCACCCAACGGGAATCCACAATGTCATGTACCATAGCTTCAGGGAGGTGATCACGAACACACGGGGCAGGAAACACGGGAACATTGGGACGGAGCGGACAATCGGGAGGGACAGGGACTAGCAGCGAACGGTGAAACACAGGGTGAACCCGCAAATTGTCCGGCAGGGTGAGCCGGTAAGCTACCGGATTAATCACCCGCTCAACGGGAAAAGGACCCAGAAACCGGGGATCTAGTTTGTGCCGGGGTAGTTCAGAGGCTACATATTTTGTGGACAACCACACCTGATCCCCCACCACCAAGGGGGGCACATCCCGCCTGGAGCGATCAGCCACCCTCTTGTAGTCCTCCTTGGCTTTATTCAGGTATCTCTTCACCATCTCGTGAACCGCCTGCAGCTCTGAGAGAAAGTCCTCAGCAGCAGGCACCGGGGAATCTAGGAGGGTCAAAGGAAAGAAGCGAGGGTGAAATCCATAGTTTGCGAAAAAGGGCGTGAGCCGGGTCGATGAGTGACGGGAATTGTTGAACGCGAACTCCGCGACAGGGATAAACCGGGACCAATCCGTCTGGCGATCCGCCACGAAACACCGCAGGTATTGTTCCAAGATCCCGATCACTTTTTCTGTACCGCCATCGGTCTGGGGGTGCTGCGTCGAGGCGAGGCACACGGACACATTCAGGGCCGACATCAATTCCCGCCAAAACCGGGCTGTGAACTGTGTGCCCCTATCAGAGACCACTCGATCCGGAAGCCCATGTAACCGAAACACGTGACTAATAAACATTTGAGCCGTGAGTTGGGCAGTGGGCACCCTAGTGCAAGGGACAAAATGCACCATCTTGGTGAGCATGTCCATCACCACCATGACTACCGTGAAGCGAGCAGAGGCAGGCAAATGAGTGACAAAGTCAATGGACACGGCACCCCAGGGTCTCTCAGGCGTGGGTAAAGGTCGCAGTAATCCCGGTGGGGCTCCAGTCACCCCCTTGGCCGTACGACACTGGACACAGGTGGCCACATAGGAACGCACATCATCTTGAAGGCGTGGCCACCAAAATGTCCGAGAGACTAGCTCCAATGTTTTAAACAGCCCAAAATGCCCCGCCACTGGACAGTCATGACACTGGGTCATAATCAACCCTCTCACTGGGCCGGCGGGAACATACAGCTGCCCCCGGTACCGAAGCAGCCCGTCTTGAAACGTCCATGGGGAATTGGGTGTTAACTCCCGCACTCTCTGCGCTACAAACCCATCCCCACGCTGCGCCTCCCGTAAACGGTGACGCAAGTCCACTGGGTCCTGAGTGGCAGCCAACGCTGCAGGGGGTAACACTGTCTGCAGAGGAGCCAGCTCTTTCGGGTGCGTGTATTCTGGCTTGCGCGACAAGGCATCCGCTCGGGGGTTCTGGGCACTGGGAGTGTACCTGATGCGGAAATTGAACCGCGCGAAAAAGAAAGACCAGCGAATCTGTCTCTGGTTTAATTTCCGGGCCATCTGCAAATACTCAAGGTTCCGGTGATCCGTCCGTACCTCGATTTGATGACGGGCCCCCTCCAGGTAATGCCGCCAATGCTCAAAGGCGGCCTTCACCGCTAAAAGTTCCTTCTCCCAAATAGTATAGTTCCTTTCCGAGGGAGACAGCTTCCGGGAGAAGTAGCCACACGGAAACAACATGTCACCGGGCCGCTGGGCTTGGAGAAGCACTGCGCCAACCGCTACATCTGAAGCGTCGGTTTCTAACACAAACGGCTGAGCGGGATCAGGATGGCGCAGAAGCGGTTCCGCCATGAACGCCGCTTTCAGGGCATCAAAAGCCCGCTGTTCCGCCTCCCCCCAACCAAATGGGACTTGTTTCTGTAACAACCGAGTCAAGGGCGTGGTTAACGTGGCATACCCCGGAACAAAAGCCCGATAGTAGTTTGCAAACCCCAAAAGACGTTGTACGTCTTTCACCCGTCGTGGAGGTTGCCAAGACTGAAGTGCGGCCACTTTGTTCGGGTCCATGGAAATGCCACCTGGAGATAAAATGTGCCCCAGGAATTCGACGGTAGTCTGGAAGAATTGGCACTTCTCCAGCTTGGCATACAACTGCTGCTCCCGCAACCGGAGCAGGACCCGGCGCAAATGGGTCAAATGCAAGGCATGGTTCGGGGAATACACTAAAATGTCATCAAGGTAAATCACCACAAAATGGTCCAACATGTCCCGGAACACGTCGTTCATCAGATGTTGAAACACGGCCGGGGCGTTGGTGAGGCCAAATGGCATCACTGTATATTCAAAGTGGCCGTAACGCGTGCCAAACGCTGTCTTCCACTCATCCCCGGCCCGCATCCGGACCAAATTATACGCACTGCGCAAATCGATTTTGGTGAATACCGTTGCCGTCCGCAACCGGTCCATGAGTTCAGGGATCAAGGGCAAGGGGTACCTATTCCGCACTGTGATGGCGTTAAGGCGGCGATAGTCACAGCAGAGGCGAAGATCGCCTGTTTTCTTTTTCATGAACAAAACAGGGGCAGACAAAGGGGACTTGGATGGCCGAATAAATCCCTTGGCCAGATTCTTTTCCACAAACTCCTTGAGCGCCACAAGCTCCGGCTCGGACATGGAATACAAACGACCAGCCGGGAGCTTGGCGTCAGGAAGCAGGTCAATGGCACAGTCATACGTCCGATGTGGTGGTAGCCGATCCGCCTCCTTTTCGTTGAACACATCGGCGAATTCCTCGAGGCAACGGGGTAATTGAATCGCGGGAACTACTGGGCCTTGGGCTGCGCACACATGTCGGTGATGGTCCACGCACTGCAAACTGGAGAAGGTGACCAAGTTCTGAGACCACACCACCTGTGGATCATGTGCACGCAGCCATGACAACCCCAACACGAGGGGAAAATGAAGCCCCTTGGTAACATAAAACTGTAGGGCCTCCTCATGAGTTCCGATGCACATCCGCACCGGCAGGGTCTGGAAACGGATGGGACCAGCCAACAAAACCCGCCCATCGATAGTCTCCACAGTTAATGGCGGGGTAACAGGACAAAGGGGCAAGGAATGACGTTGGGCAAAGGCTTCGTCTAAGAAGTTTGTCGTCGCCCCCGAATCCACGAGGGCCAACGCGGGGTAAGTCCGAGTCCGTTGCGCGATATGCAAGGTCACCGCAAGCGTCAAATGTCGAGACGGTCCGAATTCGGGAGTCGTGGAGTCAGACGAAAATGGGATCCCCGCCCGACCTAGTGTTGCCACCAAGCCGGGCCCCCCTCGTTTCCCGATCGTTCCGGCGACGGGGGACATCCAGACGAAGGCCCCGCCATCGAAGAGTTCAGGGCAGGAACGGGGACACCAGGGGTTGTCTCCTGTAACTGCACAGGGGACGCCATGGGAAGCACGGGAGGGCTGTAGGGTACAGGAACGACGGCAGCCACGGTGCTCCGCCTCTTGTGGGGACAAACAACAGCAAAATGTCCCGGGGCCCCACAATAGAAGCACAACCCAGCTGCCCGCCGACGCCCTCGTTCCTCCGGGGTCTGTCGGGGTCGGGCGTAACTTACGTCCATCGGCTCTCCGGCAGCAACACGATCCATCAAGCGTGGAGGCAGCGCTGGTGAAAAACGTCGGGGCGCAGGGACCGGAGCCGGGGTGCTTACGGTTGGCAACCCCCGCCGCGAAACAGGTGTCGGCGGGACGCCTGACGCACGGGGGTTGGACCGTCCCGCTCGACGGACTTCCCTGACCAACAGCCTGGCCTCTATTGCCAAGCAATGCCGCTCCAAACCGTCCAACGTGCCGGGCATCACCTCATGCACTAAGGCGTCCAACATCGTGTCGGATAGTCCATCTTGAAAGGCCTCGATCAGGGCAGCCTCATTCCACTGAACGTGCCCGGCCAGAGATCTAAAGTCAGCCATATAGTCCACCAGGGGGCGCGAACCCTGGCGTAATTGCTTCAGCGCCCGCGTGGCCGTTTGTTCCTGCACCGGGTCCGCAAATTGGTGACGCAGCAAGTCACAAAAAGCATTGTAGTCCTGGAGTAGCGGATCATCCCGGGTCAGGTACGGTGCCACCCACGACGCTGCAGGGCCAGCCAATAAACTGCACAGAAACGCCACCTTGTGGTCATCCCCTGGGAAGTGCACCATCTGCGCGTTGATAAAAAGCTGCACCTGGCTCTGGAACGCAGAAAACAGCCGCCGGTCCCCCCAGAACTTTTCCGGCATCGCCACAAAACATTTCCTTCTGGGCACAGGTGCTGGAGGTGGTACCACAGGTGCCGCCTGGGGTGGGGCCGCCTGGGACAAAACCTCCACTTGACGTTGTAAGAACAAGACTGTCTGGGTCAAGTGAGCAATGTCCCCTCGCAACTCTGCAAAGACAGCCTGCATGTCAGCTGCAGCAACATCCATGGTGACAGGCAAGAACAGGAAGCCGAAAAACAAAAGATGTCCAACCAGGAACCAGCAGCAAAGAGCAAGGAACAAAACAACCAAACCACCCCTCCAAAATGAGCACCAGGTGTCTGGTGGTTGGTGGAGTTTTATTCTGTTCTGTCTGGGTTTTCCCAGACCTCCACACCCACTGAAAAACAGCCAGACACTCTGGTAAAATCCAAAAATAATTTATAGCAGGAAAAAATAAGCACAAAAGAAAACCTGTCTTCACAGCAGACAGGTTACAATACTTTACAACAGGGTCCTGATGTCCAGTCAATTCCAAAAGCTTCTTGCTGGCACCCCCCCCCAAGGTTTCAAGAGTCCAAGGCACAAACCAGGATTGTAGCCACCAAAGTTCACAAACAGGTCTCACGAATCTCCAAGATAAAACTCCACAAGCCAGGAAGGGTGGGGCCGCCTTTTATCCTTTCCCAAGCACCACACCCAAACCCAGCTGCGACCCCTAATGCTGGAAATATCTGGCCAATTGCGTTCTTCTCTCGTTAGCTCTCCTCTGTCGCATATCTATGAAGTCACTAGCATCTTCCCCCAGGGAATCCAGGCTGCTTGCTGGGGAGAGCTCCCCCTGGTGGAACTCTGGCTGTCCTTCATCTTCAGCCTGGGATTCAGCTTCTTCATCAGTCTGCCCCTCCTGGTCCTCAGCCTCTGAGCCGGACACCGACAGCAAATCAGCCATTCCCGGAGGGGTCCCAGGCTGAACCACAACAGTATATAAGCAAGAATAGTATTTGATTATATAGTGAGTTGTATGAGGTAGTCTATGATTCTGAAGTCACGTGAGAGACTCCAGCACGCGGGAGCTGACGTGGAAGCTGCTCCCTTCGTCCGACTTCCGGGTAAATGCTGCCGGCAGTGACTGAGGAGGAGGAGGAGGGCCACCGGGAAGCTGAGCGACAAACAGCCCGGGAACCCTTTACTGCCATGGTTTTCTTCTTCTTTGGTTCCGGTTCCGGTGCTAGCGGTGAGGAGACGTAGGATTTGCCACTCCTCTGAGACAACAGCAAAAGTCATCAAAAAATGAGTCAATCCAGATCAGACATTGTCTGACTCAGTTTGGTTTTTCAGCCCTCCATTTGGGGGGCTCAGAATTGAATGCTGCTGTGTTGTGTGGCACTAGGCACAGAATAGCTTCGAGAAACTGCCTGGGTGATCAGCTGGGGAGCGGAAGATGCCGGCCGTTCCTGGATGCCCAATGCCAAGGTGGAAAGAAAAGGGCTGAGAAAAACTTGGTAAACAAACTGACCTTCTTAGCGAAGCACCAGGAAGTGAGAGTGACTGGTGCCAAAGTGACAGAGCGACAGAGGAGATAGAGGAGCCTAGAGGATGGAGCGGAGGCCAGCGCCGAGGCCGGGACGTATCTGCCTGCTTTGTGAGACCGAGGATGCCGAGGGTGCAGGCCGATGGGAGCGGTTGGTTGTTGGAGCCGGAGGTCATTCGAGGAGAATGAAGGAGTTAGGTATACCATCTGGTGGGCGAAGAACAGCAGCCCAATCCCCTGTATGGCACCAGTAAGTGAGAGTTACTGGTGCCAAGGGGGGACAAAGGAGGCAGTGTCGGAATGTAGAGGAAGGAGGCTGAGGCGAGTTGGGGCCGCTGTGTGGAGTTGAGGACATTGGCTGGGATTAGATCAAAAGAACAGAGTGGATAGAACTGGGGGAGAGTGAACAATGGGAACTGAACTGCCGAAGGCCATCAAGGCCAATTAAACTGGGGGTATTAGCAAATGTTAAGATCGTTGCTTTGTCATCTTCCCCCCTCTTCCTCCCCCTGCTTCCATCTTCTGTATTCCCTATTGAATAACATTGAAGAACTGTGCCCCTAGTGGATGATTTTATAACACAACAGATTTAAAGAAGGATTTACTAAAGACATTATTATCATCCTGACCTGGATTGATTGATTGATTGATTGATTGATTGATTGACTGATGAATTTTGAACTACTTATTTAAGAACTGATTTTATATTAACTGATCCTAATTTATATCATTGTCTCAGTTTAATTTTATAATTGACCGGTTAACCTTTTTTAATTAATTAATTAATTTTTAATTTTTATATATATTTTAAAATATATATAAAATATATATAAAATATTATTGTGGGGTAATTTTAGTGATGGATATTTGGGATAGGATGGAAGGTATGTATGAAATAAGTGAAATGAATGATTGGGTTAACTTGCGGGATGGACGGGATGGGTAGGATTATGGTATGGATGAGGTAAATGGTAATTGTAATTTTTATGATATGAATGAATGGTGTGGGTGGGATGGTATGTATGGGAACAATGGGGATAGTATGAAGACCCCGTAGAGCTCCATGGTTCAACGAGGAGCTCCGGGAGATGAAATGCCAGAAGAGACATCTAGAGAAGTGATGGAGAAAGAGTAAGTCCGAATCCGATCGAACACTTGTAAGAGCTTTTATTAAGACCTACAAAGTGGCACTCAAAGTGGCAAGATACGCGTACCATGCCACCTTGATTGCATCAGCGGAATCCTGCCCAGCTGCTCTGTTTAGGGTGACCCGCTCCCTTCTAAATCAGAGGGCAGTTGGGGAGTCCTTGCAGGGCAGTGCCGAGGAAGTTAGCTCATTTTTTGCTGATAAAGTCGCTCAGATCCAGGCGGACCTCGACTCCAATTGTATAGCAGTATCGCCTGACAATGAGTCAGGCGAGGTGACTGGGGCTAAATGTCTTTGTCCATCTGTCTGGGAGGAGTATGACTTGGTGACACATGAAGTGGACAAGGCCATTGGAGCTGTGAGTTCCGCCACCTGTTTACTGGATCCGTATCTCTTTTGGTTGGTTTCGGCCAGCTGAGAGATGACACAGAGCTGGGTCCAGGAATTGTCAATGCCTCCTTAGGGACTTGTGTGCCCCCTCCTCAAGCAGCTTTCCCTGACCCAGCCGTGCTTAATAACTAACGTCCAGTCTCCAACCTTCCCTTTATGGGGAAGGTTGTTCAGAAGGTGTTGGCGCTCCAACTCCAGCGGTCTTTGGAAGAAGTCAATTATCTAGGCCCTCAGCAGTCTGGGTTCAGGCCTGGCTACAGCACAGAAACTGCTTTGGTTGCATTGATGGATAATCTCTGGCAGGCCTGGGACAAGGGCTTGTCTTCTGTCCTGGTGCTTCTTGACCTCTCAGCGGCTTTCAATACCATCAACCATGGTATCCTTCTGCACCGGCTGGAGGGGTTGGGAGTGAAAGGCACTGTTCTCCAGTTGTTCTCCTTCTACCTCTCCGGTCAGTCGCAGTCGGTGTTAGTGGGGGGTCAAAGGTTGACCTCTAGGTCTCTTCCTTGTGGGGTGCCTCAGGGGTCGGTCCTCTCCCACCTGCTATTTAATATCTACATGAAACCACTGGGTGAGATCATCCAGGGGCATGGGGTGAGGTATCATCAGTATGCCGATGATACCAAGTTATACATCTCTACCCCATATCCTATCAACGAAGCAGTGGAAGTGATGTGCCGGTGCCTGGAGGCTGTTGGGGTCTGAATGGGTGTTAACAAGCTCAAACTCAACCCAGACAAGATGGAGTGGCTGTGCGTCTTGCCTCCCAAGGACAATTCCATCTGTCTGTCCATTACCCTGAGGGGGGGGAATTATTGGCCCCCTCAGAGAGGGTTCGCAACTTGGGCGTCCTCCTCGATCCACAGCTAACATTGGAACACCATCTTTCGGCTGTGGCAAGGAAGGTATTTGTCCAGGTTCACCTGGTGCACATGTTGCGGCCTTATTTGGACAGGGAATCATTGCTCACAGTCGCTCATGCCCTCATCACCTCGAGTTTTGATTACTGCAACACTCTCTACATGGGGCTACCTTTGTAAAGTGTTCAGAAACTTCAGATCGTGCAGAATGCGGCCGCGAGAGCCATCGTGGGGGTTCCCAGATTCACCCACGTTCCTACAACACTCCGTGGCCTGCACTGGCTGCCGATCAGTTTCTGGTCACAATTCAAAGTGTTGGTTATGACCTTTAAAGCCCTACATGGCATTGGACCAGAGTACCTCCGGAACCTCCTGCCAGGGCTGCCGATAGACCGGTACTACTGGGAGTGGTGTCACGGGCCCGGGGAAATTGAATAATGGGGGGGCGGCACTTCTCCTGCTGAGCCCAGTCCTCTCCCGGTGGCTTTTGGCTCCTCCCGCCGAGGAGCTGCAAGGCTGGCCTCGGAGCCCCGCGCGACCAGCGTTCTCTCGTTCCCGGCAGGCTCCCCTTTCCTAAACCCCTGCCAGCCCCCTCCTTCCCTTCCCACCCTTCCCTCCTTCCCCGAGGAGTCCCTTGCCCATCATCCCCTGCTGGGCAATTGGGCAGCGGGACTGCTAGATGGGCAGCTCTTCCGGTGAGGTTGGGCAAGGCGTGCCCTTCTCAGCTCTCGGCCCACGCAGAAAGCATCCTTCCTCGCACCCCGCACCTGCCATGGGGGCTTCCGCCGCCGCCTTCCGCAAGGCCCCCCGAGGAGCCGCGTGGGTCTCCAGCCTTCTCCTGGTGAGTCACCGCGGCAAGGATGCGGGCGAGGGAGAAAGGGAAGAACCCGGCACCTCGGGCGCTTCCCTCTTGCGGTAGAGGGGTAGGTAGTTTGTGGGGAGCGGTGGAGGGAAGGAGCCGGCATAGTCAAAGTCACAATTTCTTTCGTTTCTTTTTCTTTCTTTCTCTATTTCTCTCTTGCTCTTTCATTCTTTTTTCTTTCTCTTGCTTTCTTTCTTTCTCTTTCTTTCTTTCTTTCTTTCGCTTGCTTTCTTTCTTTCTCTTGCTTTCTCTCCTTCCTTCCCTCTTTCCATTTCTTTCATTCCCCCTCTCTTTTTATTTCTCTTTCATTCTCTTTCTTTCCTCTTTCTTTCTTTCTTTCTTTCTTTCTTTTGTTTCTTTTTCTTTCTTTCTCTCTTTCTCTCTTGCTCTTTCATTCTTTTTTCTTTCTCTTGCTTTCTTTCTTCCTCTTTCTTTGTCTCCTTCCTTCCCTCCTTCCATTTCTTTCATTCCCCCTCTCTCTTTTTATTTCTCTTTCATTCTCTTTCTTTCTTTCTTTCTTTCTTTCTCTTTCTTGCTCTTTTTCTTTCTCTTTTACCTTCCCTTCCTCTATTTCTTCTTTTCTTTCTCCTTCCTACCTTCTTCCCTCCCTCCCTTCCTTCAGTCCTTCTTCTCTTACTCTCCCCTTTCATAAGTTTCCTTCCTTCCTTCCTCTGTTCCTGTCCCTTCCCCCTTTCTTTCTTTCTTTCTTTCTTTCTTTCCTTCCCTCCCTCCATTTCTTGCTTTCCTTCTCCTTCCTCCCTTCTTTCCTCCCTCCCTCCCTTCTTTCACTCCTTCCTCTCTTACTCTCCCCTTTCACTGCTTACTTTGCACCCTTCCTCTGTTCCTGTCCCTTCCCTCTTTCCTTCCTTCCTTCCCACCCTCCGTCCATTCATTCACCCATTCCTCTCTTGATCGCCCCTTTTACCATTCCTTCCTTCCTTCCTTCCTTCCTTCCTTCCTTCCTTCCTTCCTTCATAGCTCGCCCTCGCCTTTCTTCCCTTCCTTCCAGATGGGAGTGCCCCCTCAAGACACCCGCCTGACTGCTGGTACCCTGCTTTTTCTCTCCCCTCGTCCTTTCCAGCTCCTCTCCGGTGGCTGCCGGGTGTGGGATCCCCCTCCCCTCTCCCCTCGCTAGAAAGCACATGGTTTTGTCAACAAGAAGGGAGAAGTGCCAAGGAGCCGTAAATAGGCCTCGCTCCGCCTGACCGATGCCAGGATCTTTCTTTCCCATGTCATTCCCGCTTCTTTCTTTCTCCTGGACGAGTCCACACAATCGGCTTAACCCAGTTCCTGAAATAGCCTATGGCAGTGCTTCCCAACCTTGACAACTTGAAGATATCTGGACTTCAACTCCCAGAATTCCCCAGCCAGCATTCGCTGGCTGGGGAATTCTGGGAGTTAAAGTCCAGATATCTTCAAGTTGCCAAGGTTGGGAAACACTGGCCTATGGGACCGCCTCGCTTGGCGTGAAGCGGGAAATGATCCCCGGGGGATGGAGTGGCTTGGCAACTTAAAATAGTTTTAAAATGGCGGGAGGGGCAGACACTTAGGCTGTATGGGGCCCCAAAATTCCTGATGGTGGCCCTGCCTCCTGCTATTGGACAAATCCCAGCGACCGATAAGGTCCCACAGAGTTGGCCTTCTCCAGGTCCCGTCGACTAAACTATGTCATTTGGTGGGCCCCAGGGAAAGAGCCTTCTCTGTGGCAGCCCCGGCCCTCTGGACTCAACTCCCCCTGGAGATTAGAACTGCCCCCACCCTCCTTGTCTTTTGTAAATTACTCAAGACCCACCTATATCGCCAGGCATGGGGGAACTGAGACACTCCCCCAGGCTTTTATATTTTTTGTTTGGTATGTATGTGTTGTTTGGTTTTAAATGATGGGGTTTTATAAGTTTTTTCTCTTTTAATATTAGATTTGTTCCACTGTAACATTGTTTTTATTATTGTTGTGAGCCACCCCGAGTCTTCAGAGAGGGGCGGCATACAAATCTAAATTATTATTATTATTATTATTATTATTATTATTATTATTATTATTATTATTATTGACAGCTTTTAGGATAGTAAACCTACATCTAGGCTTATCATTATTATTATTATTGACAGCTTTTAGGATAGTAAATCGAGTCTACGGAGAGGGGCGGCATACAAATCTAATAAAATAAATAAATAAATAAATCTCCATATGCAGTAAATTCTAAACTTTGGGACTTTGTTGCAGTAGGAAGGTTTTAATAGTAGAGGGATGTTTCTTAAGGAAGGAAGGAAGGAAGGAAGGAAGGAAGGAAGGAAGGAAGGAAGGAAGGAAGGAAGGAAGGAAGGAAGGAAGGAAGGATTACTAAAGTGGTGTTACGTACTGTAGATACATATTTTCCTTCTTTCTAGCTCTAGAGCTCTTGAGAAAGAACAGAGCTTGGGAATTATTTTTTTCAATGCCACAGCAGAGAAAATACTGGAGAATCTTTAAAAACCCAAAGGAACGGTAGAACCATGCAGTCAACAAGGCTGTTCTGTGAGCAAGGCTTTAATTAAAAAATGCCTGTTTTCAATGATACAAGTTCCAAAATAAAGGCACTTATTTGTGAGGAGGGGAATTGACAAAAGCCACAGTCACATGTACAGAATTCCAAACTAAATCAACATAATCAGTGCAATGTATCTATTCACAAGTTAGAACTGTGGCATGAAAAAGTGCCATCTCCTGTTTTGATGGAATCCAGCATTTTCCACTATTTCTTCTTTTAAAAAACCCAAACTAGAGAAAATAGTTTTCAGAAAAACCATTCTTGAAATTCCTTCTGTCTAAAAAGCCCTTTTAAATTTTCTCCTCTGCGCATGCACAGGAGGAAATGAACCAGCACGAGGTAAGTTAGAACCCACGCCTTCAAGAAGGGTTACTTACTTTCATAGCGAAGGGCAGAATGAAACTTCCAAAAGAGAAAATTTAGTTACAGTCATAGTTCCCTCTAAGCTGAGCAGTGAGCAATCGCTCACTTAAAAATCATCATCAACTCAGAGTTTTCCAAACCTGCCCAGAAGCCGAGAGGGAAAGAGTGAGAGGGAAGGAGAGAGAGAGGAAGAGAGAGAAACAGATAGAAAAAAGAGAGGAAGGAAAAGAGAAAGAAAAAGAATGGGAGTAAGGAAGAGAGAAAGAAAATCAAAATCTAGTTTGAAACTAGCTCAACTATTTAAGTGGCATTTTGATATTGACAGAGTTGCCCTATTATGAGCTCACTGTTGTAGACACACAGTACAGTATTTTATTTTGAAATTCTCTGAGGCAAAACAGGGTGGGGGTTTTGTTTGTTTGTTTGTTTATTTATTATTTCTGTGTCGCCCAGTCCCGAAGGGACTGCCGCTCAGACAATATACTTTTCCGCCCCCCCCAAAAAAAAAAATTAAAGGGAACACTGGTTACAGTATGAAATTTAAATATCCATTGTTCATATCATATTACAGAATTCTTACCAGACTTTGGATAAGTGCCAATCAATATATCACTATCCCTGACTTCGAAATCTTCTAATGCATCAAGGAGATCAAGTTTCATCATATCTTTTGCTATATTACACCCTTTATAGTTGACCATTTCTGCATACTCTGTTTTTTCCATTATGATGAGGCTGTAATAAAAGAGAAATTAAAGGGTTTCCCCCCTCTTCCTTAATGCTAGCAACATAAACAGAAGGTCAAGATCTCTCACTTTATCATTATTGAAATTATTGTTTTAATATTTCACATTTGTCAACCTCCTTCAGCAATGATCACCAAGAGAAAATGATCTGGAAAAAAGTTTGATTTTGTTTTTCTACAACCTTTAAAACTGGAACTCAAAAAGTTACATTTAAGGTCTTCAGTGTTATCAAGAGGAAAACAAGGAAGGACATGGAGAAACTTTTTGAAATAAATTTGAGAAAAGCTAATAAAATATATATGTTGGTATGAGCACTCTTTGATGCAAAGAAAAGAGGCATTTTAAAGTATTCCATAGAATTTAGTGGAGACTGATGTTAAAAGAGTGTTAGGAGATCATGCAATTTAGAAACCCCAATGTTTATTTCCTTATTGTTATATCCATGGAATTTCTAAATCATCCAGATCATGGTTGTCCCAAAGGTGCTGTTTAAAAGGCAAATGCTTCTCACCCAAGAAGCAAAATGTTTTCAAGGAAAAACAAAGAACCTTCTTATTGTAATGATAATATTTTATTTTAAAAATCCTATTTATGCTATGAGTTTCTAGAACATTTGGGATTTCATTTTCAGCCCTTCAGTTCTAGCTTCTCTTCATCGATTAAGTTATTAATTTTTTTAGTCTGTAAGGTAGGTTGAGGAGACTGTGGAGTGATTGCGGCAATACATGTATATGATCAGTTTCTATCCAAAGCTTCTTGTCCCGCCTTCAGGTTCTTTGGAGATATTTGATATTTGAATAGTTGATATTCTAATGATTTTGTTAGATGACCATATGAATGCCTCTTTAATCATGTTTTAATAGCACTAACATGAAACAATGTATGTGCTATACCTGTTAATAGCAAAGTGTCACAGAACTACTTTAAAATGAAGCTGAAAATTATTAAGTTAACATCTTAATCAAACTTTTTCTAATAAACTTCTATAATCTGTCTTAATGCTAGGAACAAATATTTTAGAATTACCTTTATGGTTCTTTCTTGCTGATTAATGAAGATCTCTTTCAGAAATGAAGCGATGCAGAAGGAAAATGGAACTCCTGAAATTTATAAGCAAGCTTTTATCTGTTGACTATGAAAGGATAAATCGGGACTGACTTTTTTCCTTTACAAGGGCTTGAACTCTAGAGTGTTGACACCAGAAAGCAAACCTACTGTGGTGCACTCATGCACGCCCCTTACTGACCTCTTAGGAATCTGGAGAGGTCAACCGTGGACAGTCTAAGGGTAAAATGTTGGGGGTTAGGGGATGATACTATGGAGTCCGGAAAGGAGTTCCACGCTTCAACAACTCTATTACTAAAGTCGTATTTTTTACAGTCAAGTTTGGAACGGTTAATATTGAGCTTGAATCTGTTATGTGCTCTTGTGTTGTTGTGGTTGAAGCTGAAGTAGTCATTGACAGGCAGGATGTTGTAGCATATAATCTTGTGGGCAATACTTATATCATGTTTAAGGTGTCTTAGTTCTAAGCTTTTTGGCCCGGATTGTAAGTCTAGTTTCGTACGATATTCTGTTACGGGAGGAGGAATGCAGGGCTCTTCTGGTGAAGTATCTCTGGAAATTTTCAAGGGTGTTAATGTCTGAGATGTGGTATGGGTTCCAAACAGATGAGCTGTATTCTAGGATGGGTCTTTACAAAAGTTTTGCTCTGGTAAGTAGAGTGAGATTTCCAGAGCAGAAGCTACATAGGATTAGATTAACAATTCTTGAAGCCTTCTTGGCGATGTTGTTGCAGTGGGCTTTGGCACTTAAGTCTTTTGTAATTAGTACTCCAAGGTCCTTAACCGAATGGGAGTTATGAAATAATATATGTGCTATACCTGTTAATAGCAAAGTGTCACAGAACTACTTTAAAACGAAGCTGAAAATTATTAAGTTAACATCTTAATCAAACTTTTTCTAATAAACTTCTATAATCTGTCTTAATGCTAGGAACAAATATTTTAGAATTACCTTTATGGTTCTTTCTTGCTGATTACTGAAGATCTCTTTCAGAAATGAAGCAATGCGAGTAGAAGGAAAATGGAACTCCTGAAATTTATAAGCAAGCTTTTATCTGTTGACTATGAAAGGATATATGAGGACTGACTTTTTTTCCTTTACAAGGGCTTGAATTCTAGAGTGTTGACACCAGAAAGCAAACCTATATTGCACAGTCACTTCATAAACAACCATTTTGCAATTCAGAATTAACTTGATAAAGCCACATCTTGATCAAACACGACCTAGATCAATATCATGCAGGGAATGAATAGTGAAGGACATTGCATAAACCATAAAATTTCCTTTTCCAATGGGTTTTTCTGGAGAAAACACCAAGGAATGTGACAGAGCTAGAAATGTCAGGTAAGACTCCAGAGCTAGAAACATCAGGTACAACTATGTCGCCTCCGAAATGACCTAACCATAGTTCACAAAATCATATACCAAAATGACTACTTCGCCTTCAACTGCAACAACACACGTAACAGATCCAAACTAAATTTAAACCGCTCCAAAACTAGACTTCAGGAAATACGACTTCAGCAATAGAGTGATCAACACCTGGAATTCACTCCCCGACTCTGTTGTTTCTTCCCCCAACCCCAAAATCTTCAACCTTAGATTGTCTACAGTTGACCTCTCCCCTTTTCTAAGAGGTCTGTAAGGGGCGTGCACAAGCACACCTCTGTCCTATTGTCCTATTGTCTTTTTTTTACCATTACTTCCTATGCTATGTTTATATAAACTACTACCCTATACTTGATTGACAAATATAAATAAATAAGTCAATAGAAAAAATAAAAATAAAAGTAAATAAATGAATGAATGAATGAATAAATAAATAAATAAATAAATGAGTCATGTTTCACAGCCCAACAGGTGGGACCTGCCAGAAATTAGTCTCTGCCAGAAATCAGGACTCTGCAAGGCTTGTTGTGCCATTGCATGGATGAATGGCAGGAGGACTCCAGCTTTGCTGGTCTGATGAAGCTCATAGCAATCTTGCAGTTCATGCATGCAATGGCATAGCAAGTCTTGCAGAATCATGCTCCACGAGGCGGTGGTGGTGGTGATTAGATTATTAGATTATTTTACCTAATTATTTAGTTAATTAGTTTCATGAACTCAATTTTTACCGAGGAAGGCTTTCATTGCAAAGAGTAAATTTGCTACTCTTTGTAGAAGAGAAAATTGGAATTACAGTGCCAAGAATATACTAATTGCAATTCTTTTCTTACCTTACTTTGTTTTATATAATCTGTGACAGTCAAGTCACATCATATCTAAAAGCCAACCTTATTAACCGTGCCATTGAACTTTCTGAGTAATTCAAGGGCTGTTGTACAAACAAACAAAAAACAGCATTAAAGCTATTATAGTCTTCCATCCAGGAGGGCATGAGTGACTGATGGTAGCAATTGCAAAAAAGATTTTATGGCTAAAGGTAGCATTCCTCAACTTGGCATCATCCAGACATGTTTAGCTAGAGACAGTGCCAAAAGGGTTAATCTCACATAGGCTCTTCTCTTCCACGATCGATGCAAGGAGGCTAAGAATTAGGAATGGAAGCAATGATAAAATCTACTTACATTCCTTTAAAAAAAAATATTTATAATTTTCAACAACATAAAGAAAGAACATCTCGATAGTCTTTTACAGATCATATCCCGTTTCAAGTACAGTTTGTATTTATATTTACACTTCATTATAGAACATAATCACTTCAGTATTTATTACTTCATTAACAGTGCCACTGAACCTTCTGAATAATTCAAGGGCTGTTGTAAAAAAACAACAAAAAGCAAAAAACAGCTCCACGTTAAAGCTATTATAGTCTTCCATCCAGGTGAGCATGAGTGACTGAACGTAGCAATTATAAAAAGGATTTTATGGCTAAAGATAGCATCGTCCAGATATGTTTAGATATGTTTAGATAGAAACAGTGCCAAAAAGGTTAATCTGACATTGGTTCTTCTCTTCTCTGATTGATGGAATAGGATGAAAGCAGTGATGAAATCTACTTACTTTCGTTTTTTTAAAAAAGTTTTATTTATGATTTTCAACAACATAAAGAAAGAACATCTCGATAGTCTTTTACAGATCATATCCAGTGTCAAGTACAGTTCCTATTTATATTTACACTTCACTATAGAATATAATCACTATAGAATATAATCACTTCAGTATGAAAAAGATAGAGAGAGCAGAAAGGTAAGTAAATTTGTGTATATATACATGTATTTATAGTAAACTGAATAGAAAAAGTTATAGATAGGTATAATTGTCAGTTAGTTTGAACATTTCTATTTGCATTTATTTTGTCATTCTATCTTATTTCTATTTTGGAGCCATTTGTACCATTTTCCCCATATCTTTTTGGTTTTGTTGTCTTTTGTTCCTTTAATGTCATCTCATCCATCTCCACGCATCTATAAATTTTTTCGAAAATTTGGCTTTCGGATGGGATATTTTGGTTTTTGCCATCTTGGGCGTAAGTTATTTAGTGAAATCTATTTACTTTCCATACTGGTTCGGAAGTGTGCGATTTGCCACCACCAAGTGCACTTTTTCACCCTCTTTCTTTAAAAAAAAAGAAGAAAAAAGCAGCATCTGGGTGGGTGGGCGGAGCCTTGCACTGCTGCCGCTACCAGTTCTCTGAACCACCAGCAGCAACCACTAGTGGTATGCCTGAATTGGGCCGAACTGGTAGCATTTCAAACCTGGATGGAAGCAAAGTAGCTGTCATTTTGGGATGATCGAATTGATTGCAACCCAGTCATTTAGACCATGCCTGAATTGAACTACTGTACTTGTGATGGCTGCTTCCAATCTAAGTCTTCTGCAACCCATACGAATTCTTCGGTGTATATCTTTACTCTCTGACTGCCTCACAAGAGATAACAAAGTAAAACAGTGGTGAAAGAAATAAAAACATCTGAGGTGGTTGTTATTTTTTAAAAGCATTTTCAGCAACCTGATTAAGTAATTGCTGGAGTTATCCTTGCCACAAAACCTAAAAGATTCTAGGTCGTTCATAAAACTTAATATTTAATGAACACTAAAGAAAAAAAATAAAAAATGCTAAATAAAAGATTAATAAATATCAACAAATTGCCAGATTATTAAATCTGACCTTATTGAGGATGATGCCATCCAGTCCTCCCCAGAGGTTTCTGTGAGAGATACCAAGAGTATTTGACAAATGCCCAGCTCATTCCTGTTGAATTTTAGCCTAGAGGCCCCTAATCGTTTTTGTTGCTCTACACCTTTTCCAGCATTTCAACACCTTTTTTTTATTGTGGTGATAGAAACTGGATGCAATATTCCAAATGTGGTCTTACCAAGGCATTATAAAGTGGTATGAACACTTCATGTGAATTTGATTCTATCCCTCTGTTTAGGCAGCCTGGGACTGTGTTGGCTTTTTTGGCAGCTGCTGGTCAATGCCGGTGTTTAAGCGAGGGTCCACTAGGATTCCAAGATCCCTCTTTGCAATTACTACTGTTGAACTAGGTACCATTCTAATCTATACCGGTGCATTTAATTTTTCTTTCCTAAATGTAAAACCTTACTATTTTCTATGTTAAATTTCATTTTGTTAAATAGGACCCAGTGTTCAAGTCTGTCAAGATTCTTCTGTATCTTGAACCTGTATCTTCTGGAATATTGGCTATTACTGCCAGCTTGCCAAAATCATTGATGAAGATATTGAAGACTACTGGGAATAAGACAGACTCTTGGGGTACCCCACTGCATACTTCCTTCCATGTAGATGGAATTCCATTAAAGACTAGATGTGGAGTGTGGTTATCAGCCAGTTACAAATCTATCCGGTGATGATGCTGTCTAATCTACATTTTTCTATCTTATCAGGTAGTAGTTTGTGGTCAACTTTATCAAATGCCTTATTGAAGTCCAAATAATTATATCCACAGCATTTCACTGGTCCACTAAATTTGTCACTTTGTCAAAGAATGCAATAAGGTTTGTATGACATTATCTACTTTTGTCAAACCCATGTTGCAAACAAGTGATGATGTCACAATGGAACTGGTTCGGTTGGTGCTGGTCCATGGCTGCCATGAAAGAGAATTACAGGCTTTTGCTGGGGACAGCTTGCAGGCTAGTGAAGAAGATGGGCAAGAGCTACCTTCCATAGTGGATTTCACAGCACACAGGTTAGAGAAACAGAGGTCAGCCAGATTACTTAGGAGAAGGCATCACTCCTCTTGATGGGCTGCAACAGGACACTATTTAGTATGGCAGGCAGAGGGAGACATTGTTGCAAACAATGTGTATGATTTATGGCTGTATGTTTCTTCATACTTCCTGCTGGACTTTTGAACCTCTCCTGAGTTCTAGTGGAAGTACTTTCAGTTTTTCCTGGTGACTTTAAATTAATGCAGTGGAATTACTTGCTGCAGCAGCTTTGCATTTGTTTTATGAATTATTGGCCATTGTCTGGTGGACTAATTTTGGCTTGTTTGTGGATGGTTTATGGTTCAATGATTTAATGAGTATTTTAATATTTGTGAACCATTGAAAGTTGCAGAATTGCAGTGGACTAAAAAACTAATGAAATATAGCTGATCAGCTAATTTTTGAATTATTTTATTAGCGAGGTACATCAAATAAATGAAGAAGAAGAATATAATGTTTGGCAAGAAACTATATGGAAAGAGAAGGAAGAACTTAGAAAAATATATTTTTTTAACTTATTATTAAACTACAGCTAGAGAGAAACCTGATCAGCTGTACTCTCTGACTTGGCCTCTACATCATTATCTACATTAGTAGGTATTACTTAATGCTGTTAGATATAGCATTTAAGTAACCAAATGTGTTAAGTATTTTTTTCCTAATGTCATATTTTTTATAAAATGAACCAGTACAAACTTAATATATCCAAGATATCTATAGGTGCTGTTCCAAAACACTTTTCTACCATTATTGAAGTAACTGTTTGTTGACCCATAAAAAATAATTGATTAACATAGCTTTGTTCTCTACCCATTACAAAATACATTTCTCCCAGCTCCCAAAGCATTTGTTTATATTAGAAATTATTTATGAAATCATTCTGATATATTTTGACCCATTTGTGGTGATAAATTATAGGATGTTTTCAACATTTTGAAAAAGATGGTATTACCAAAAGCCATGTTTTTTTAAAGTTTGCAACACTAATAGAAACATAGAAACATAGAAGTCTGACGGCAGAAAAAGACCCCATGGTCCATCTAGTCTGCCCTTATACTATTTTCAGGAAGTAACTTTGAGCAGAAAGAAATTATGCACACAATTCACATAAGTACATACAGAAAATATATAGGTGTATTGTAATAGCTTAAACCATACATATATATTACAATTGGGTTGAACATTTCTGCTCTCTGTCCTCCTGGAGAGGTTCCTGCAGCTTCCCATGCTGAGTACATTATATTTCTTTTATATCCCAGATGAATTTGAGAGGTACATCCTTCATGTTTGCTTTCTATCTCTGGACTTTGCCTGGAAAACCTGACAGCACTACAGCTAAATGCCATGTTCTCTTTCCCTGTTCTAGCAAGGAGCCCATCTGCACAACCTGACACTTCTTACATAATGAAGCATTTGTGGTCACTCTCCTTAGCTCTTTGCCAACAGATACCAAAGCCAGCACTAAATTAGATTACTAATTTCAGCAATAGGATGATTAGCATGGCTCATTTGCAAAAGCACTTAATAATTTTATAATAAGTTAATAGGCCAGACAGTCAGATCTTCCATGTATTGATGGACAAAGCTCTCCCTAGGTTCTGCCTGGGCTTAACTCTTCTAATAAGCAACTGAGTTGGGAGATCAAAAGCAATTGATTAAAAGCAATTAATTAGACCAGTGATGGCGAACCTTTTTTTCCTCAGGTGCCAAAAGAGCATGCGTGCATGCTATTGCGCATGAGCGAGTGACCACACCCATAATTCAGTTCCTGGGGAGAGTGAAAACAACTTTCCCCGCCCCCCGGAGGCCTTCTGGAGGCTGAAAATGGTCTCTTTCCCAACTTCTGGTGGGCTCAGTAGGCTCATTTTTTGCCCTTCTCGGGTTCCAAAGACTTCCCTGTAGCCAGGGGAGGGTAAAACATTCTCCCCCATCCCTCCTGGAAGCTCTCTGGAAGCCAAAAACACCCTCCCAGAGCCTCTGTGTGAACCAAAAGTCAGCTGGCCAGCACACACATGCACGTTGGAGCTGAGATATGGTAACGGCTTGCGTGCCAGCAGATATGGCTCCGTGTGCTGCCTGTGGCACCCGTGCCATAGATTCGCCATCACTGAATTAGTCTATTTTGTTAAAGTGGGGTCTCCCTATGAAAAGGCAGAACCTGGTCTTTTTGTCTAGTGATAATCCCCATTTGAAAATCCATGTGGACAATGCCTCTAAGGAGAAGGAGGAAATAACACTCATGCCATCTCTTCAAGTCTCTTGAAACTGAAGTATATATGAAATTAATTTGTTAATGGAAAAAGGCATGTATTAATTTATATACAGTACTTGAGACAAATTATAGTCTAGTCTATAATTAATATAATATAAATATAGTTACTTTAATGCTAATATAATGCTAATATGTGTACATACTACTATTAATTTATTTTTCTTTGATTTTCTTTCTGTACTTACTATTGTGTTTTCTTTTCTAAAAGTGGAAAACTAATTTTAAAAAATTTAAAAAGAAAAGAAACTATTCAAATTCTGCTCATAGTGGCACACAGACCAGTGTAAGAAAACCGTACAAGTATAAAAAGAAAGGTTAAGAATAAGTGTGTACACAGATAGTCCTTGGCCTACAGCCACAACTGTGCCTGTAATTGTGGCCATAACTCATAGTGATCACAAATTGAGTCACCACTTGACCTAATTCAACTACATCTGGCTTTCTCAGGTGCAGTCACTAGGTAACCGTGTAGGTCAGTAGTTCCCAAACTTTTTAGCCCATGCCACACCTAAGCATCTCTAAAATCCTCATGCCCCCCCCCCCCGTACTTCTGTGACATATAAGTCTTACTATTCAAAAAGCGAACTCCTACTCAGGTGGAAGAAGCCTAAAAAGGCCATTAACTTGGTTTAAACAAGGTTCCAATTGCCTCTATTAATAAGGTGACTAATCATCCTCCTTTAAGGAGGACAGTCCTTTTTTTGCAGGTTCTGCCCTTCCTCGAAAAGTGTCCTCCTACCTGTCCTCCTTTTTGAAATTTTAAAACTAATCTGTTAATCTCTGTATTCAGAGATACTGCGCCGAATGTTACGCGTCATGTGATAGTACAGTTCGGAAAGACGCGATTATGAAATGCATGCGCAGGGCACAGGAGAATTTCACGTGTCTCACACTTGTCTCCCACCGTTGCCTCTGTATTATACTTCGTGTTTACCTCTAACGGAAATATGAAATTATTTCTTTCTTAGTGAATATTATACTCAGGTAGTTACGATTTATGCTTTATTAATTCATTAATTCAATTTTATACAACCCTGCTCTCAACATAAGTGTAAAATAATTTAAATACAGATTTAGTAAAGTTTTATCGCTTTTAAAGTTTTAGTTTTAATTATTAATTTTATTTATTCATAATGACATAAATGTTTCATTTGTTTACGTTGTACTTTTTCCTTAGATTTTTTTCGTCCTCCTTTTCATTGCAAAAAAATTGGCCACCTTACTATTAAAAATCAAATTGCCCCTCTGTGGCAATTTGGGAACATTGGGAACCAGGGGTATAGGTTGATAAGCAGAGCACAAAAACCTTCAGAGGGTGGAGGAAGGAAGCCCATCACCCAGCTGTGTCCAAAAAGGAGGTAGATACAGCAAAAAGCTTTGCTAAGCCAAAAACTGCCAAGCAGGAGGAAAGAGCTTGGCTAGGTTCGGGCATGAGCATTCCCTTCCAATGCCAAAGACGCTCCCAAATAAGTCTGTGCTTGGTGCAAATGAGAGGCCCTGGGCTAGCATTGAGTAGACTGCCAGCCTCCCCTAGTTTTTGATTTTGGGAAGCAAGCTCCATGCATCAAGGGTGGCAGCTCCCAGATGACCTTTCAAAAACATTTCTCTTGCTTTAGCCCCTCCCTCCACAAAACCACAATTTTTTTTCAATGAAGGAAACGAAGCAGAACAAAAACGCTGGAGGGAAAAGACTTGTTGATCTTTCTCCCTTCCTTCTTCCCCAGTTTAGTCTTGCAGCTAAACTCTGCCTCTGCCCTCTAATTTCCTTCCCTTTGACAACTTAATTTGCTAAATTTACTACGCGCATAAAAAGGGTGTCAAAATGCAAGTGACTTACCTTGATGAACGAGGGGACGGTGCAGCAGTTATTGTATTTAAAATTGTGGGGAGAGCTGAATGGAAAGCTTTGGAAAGCTTTTTATAGTTTAGCTGACTCCCTTTATAACCCAACCTTTGCCACGCAGATAAAAAGGGTGCTAAGCCTGCACTTGCTTTGTAGTTTTTCCTTTCAGTTTTACACACAAACAACTGCCCCCTTCATCTCCCCTCCCCCTGTATTGAATTTCACTCCACCCCTTCCAGCCTTCTTAGGGATAAATGCAAAGCTATGATTCTGCATGTTTTGACAGGCATGACCAGGGCACGTGAGCCGTGTTTGGGTCTTGCTAAAAGTGATTCTGCACACTTGCTGAGTTCTAGATGTGTCAGCTACAGGCCGTTGTGAAGTTCAACAGTTTAAACTTCTGTGCGGATTTGAAAATAATATAGCAGCTTTGGATTCCAAAGTGCTTATTATTAACATTCTGCAAATCACAAAGTTAAACACCACCAACATGTGGTGCAACTCAGGGCCTCTCAGGATGTAACAAAACCTGTTGATGAAGAAACTGATTTCTTCAGCCTTTATCATTGCTGTATTCCACGTTGTAATTTTAGTGACTAGAGCAGTGGAAGATTTGGGATGTATCCTGCAATTCTCACTTGTCAGACTCTGGAATTTTGAATGGTCGACCATTAATTCCTGGGGAAGGACAGAGAGTGAATAAGTGGTTTTATTTATTGTAATGTAAATGGAAGTGGTGCAGGGAGCATACTCAGCAGTCAGTTGCTACCAGTACGGTACAGTTCTACAAAGCAGTGGTGGTGGCGGGAGACTCCACCCACCCACCCACCCCAGATACTTCTGCGCATGCATAGAAATGTCATGCATGTGTGCGAGCCAGTAGCGATGGGATTTAAAACCCATCACTGAGCACACTATTTATTTATTTATTTACTTACTTACTTACTTACTTACTTACTTACTTACTTACTTACTTACTTACTTACTTAATTACTTACTTACTTACTTACTTATTTTTATTTTTATTTTTATTATTTTTATTATTTTTATTATTTTTATTATTTTTATTTTTATTTTATTTTATTTTTTTATTTTTTTTTATTTTGTCCAATACACAATGAGGGTTTTAGTGGGTATATATCTATATACACATAGTAAAATACATGATGAAGGTTATAGAGGAGATACTCATAGTAAAATATATCTAAGAAATAATAGAAAAGAAGATATAGCAATAGAACATATCAATGAAAGAGTAGAAGAAGAGATATAGGAATAGAAGAAAGGTATAGGAGATATAGGAGAGCAATAGGACAGGTGATGGAAGGCACTCTAGTTCACTTGTACTCGCCCCTTACTGACCTCTTAGGAATCTGGATAGGTCAACCGTAGATAATCTAAGGGTAAAGTGTTGGGGGTTTGGGGATGACACTATGGAGTCCGGTAATGAGTTCCACGCTTCGACAACTCGGTTACTGAAGTCATATTTTTTACAGTCAAGTTTGGAGCGGTTAATATTAAGTTTAAATCTGTTGTGTGCTCTTGTGTTGTTGTGGTTGAAGCTAAAGTAGTCACCGACAGGCAGGACGTTGCAGCATATGATCTTGTGGGCAATACTTAGATCTTGTTTTATATTTTATATTTTGCAGACTCTGAATTAACCCTGAGCAACAATCAGTTCAAAACATCTTATTTTATATTCCTATGGAAATTATAATAGTCACAACTCTTCTGAAGATTTTTATGATCTAAAATATAACCAACACTCCATGGTCTGCATTGTCTGCCAATTGGTTTCCGGACTCAATTCAAAGTGTTGGTTATGACCTATAAAGCCCTACATGATATCGAGCCAAAATACCTGTTCTGTCTGGGTGCCCCCAGACTTCAGCACCAACTGGAAAAAACAGCCAGACACGCTGGTAGAAACAAAAGCACTTTATAATTTGAAAATAAACACAGAGGAAAACCTGTTCTTCCCCACAGGCAGGCTATGAGCCTTCACAGCAGACCTCTTGCTGGCACACCCACCTTTCCCCCTCAAGGTTTCAGTATTCAAAGTCACAAGCCAGAATTCCAAGACGCCAAAGATCACAGCCAGGTCTCACGACTCCCAAAGATAATTCTCCACAAACCAGGAAGGGTGGGTCTGCCTTTTTAGCCTTTCCGGAGAGCACCACACCCAAACCCAGCTGTTGCCCATTCAGTGCTTGAAGTACCTGGCTAATTGTCCCCTTCGTTGGGTTGCCCTTCTCTGCCGGAAATCTATTATTCCTTGTGCCTGGTCATCTAAAGAATCCAGGCTGCTTGCTGGGGAGAGCTCCCCCTCGGGCTGAGATTCCTCCTCCTCGTCTCCCTCCTGTTCCTCATCCTCCCCCCCTGAGCAGAGAGCCGGCAGAGGGTCAGCCGTTCCCTGTTCCTCATCCTCCCCCTCTGAGCAGAGAGCCGGCAGAGGGCCAGCCGTTCCCTGAGGGGCCTCAGACGGAATCACAACAATACCTAAGGGACCACCTTCTGCCGCATGAATCCCAGTGATCGGTTATGTTCCACAGAGTTGGCCTTCTCCAGGTCCCGTCAACCAGACAATGTCATTTGGTGGGGCCTAAGGCAAGAGCCTTCGCTGTGGGGTCCCCAGCTCTCTGGCATGAGCTCCCCCGGAGATTCATACAGCCCCCACCCTCCTCGCCTTACGCAAGAGTCTTAAGACTCACTTATGCCGCCAGGCTTGGGACTATTAGATTCTTGCCCCCTGGCCAATGAATGTGTGGAGAGGAAGCTGATTGAATGAAATGATTGTTTTATTATGTGTTTAAGCTTCCCCGAGTCCTCGGAGAGGGGCATCATAGAAGTCAAACAAACAAACAAACAAACAAACGAATGAATGAATAAATATCATATATTTTCTCTCAAATTCCTTTTCCCACTTTCCCCTTTTGTTCATTTTAATCACTGCAATATATTATTATTATTATTATTATTATTATTATTATTATTATTCATAACTCATTTGATGTACTTCACCAATAAATTAAAAAGTTGATCAGATTTATGATTTGATGCTATTAGACCATTATCAATGGCTTACAAACACTAAAACATCCATAGCATAAACATTGAATAACTACAATCAGGTAAATTAATATTCATAATTGCCTTAAAGCAAGAGCATAGAAAAGTATTCTTCAAAGCAGTTTAAAAGGCGCTTCAGAACAGCTCCATTCTAACTAGCTTCAAGGTTGGGGCAAGCATTATTTCCAAAGGGGAGTACTAGAAAAGTACAAGGAAGTGGATCTTCACTTCAATGGCATCTTTTTAACTCATTTGCCAAATGAATTTTAAAGTTATTTTATTTAATTCTTCAAATAATTTTTTGTTTAATTTTATTGGGATTGTCTGGAGTAAATATTAAATTTTGGGTAAGATATTCATTTTAATGGTGGTGATTCTTCCTTCTAAAGAGAACTGTAATTTTTCTCAGTCTCCCAAATCTTTCCAAATCTGTGATAATAATTTTATATACAAGTGAAACTCAAAAAATTAGAATATCATGCAAAAGTTCATTTATTTCAGTAATGCACCTTAAAACGGTGAAGTGTAATATATGAGAGAAACTCATTGCATGCAAGGCAAGATAGTTCAAGCCATGATTTGTCATAATTATAGTGATTATGGGGTACACCTCATGAAAACCCCAAATTCACCATCTCAGAAAAGTAGAATATTACATGGAATCAATAAAACAAGGATTGTACATGGAACAATATCGGACTTTTGAAAAGTATAAGCATGCATATGTACTCAGAACTTGGTTTGAGCCCATTCTGCAACAATTACTGCCTCAATGCGGCATGGCATGGAAGCTATCAGCCTGTGGCACTGCTGAGGTGTTATGAAAAACCAGGATGCTTCAATAGCGGCCTTTAGTTCTTCCACATTGTTCGGTACCATGTCTCTCATCTTTCTCTTGGCAATGTCTCATAGAGTCTCTATGGGGTTTGCTGACCAATTAAGCATAGTAATCCCACAGTAATCATTGAATCAGGTTTTGGTGCTTTTGGCAATGTGGGCTGGTACCAAGTCCTGCTGGAAAATTGAAGTCAGCATCCCCTTAAAACTCAGCTTCAGAGGAAGCATGAAGTGCTTCAAAATCTCCCAGTAGATGGCTGCATTGAGCCTGGATTTAATGAAGCACAGTGGACCAATACCAGCAGATATCATGTCTCTCCAAATCAACACAGACTGGAAACTTCTCACTAGACTTCAAGCATCTTGCAGTGTGCGCCTCTCCATTTTTCCTCTATACTCTGGGTCCTTGGTTTCCAAATGAAATACAAAAGTTTTCACAATCTGTGTTGATTTGGGGAGCCATGTCATAATAGCTGACTGGAGCATAGCCGCTGGAGAATTCTGGGAATAGAAGTCCACAAGTCTTAAAGTTGCCAAGTTTGGGGATCCCTGGTATAGGATCTATTGCTCGAGCAGGGAATTGGACTAGAAGACCTCCAACCCTGTTATTCTGCATTCTGTATAGTCCTAATCTGCATTCTATGGTTATTATAATAGTCCTGTAATAATTGTCTCTCTTTTTTGTATGTGTTTGTAGTGTTTGTTTTTACGTGAAAGGATCGCCCTTTGCTTGCAGCACTGCTGCGGCGTCCTTTTTCGTAAAAATAACAATGTTTATTTTTCCATGAAGACCTCCCTTTGAAGGAGCTGGGGAATCCCTCCCATGAAGAGATTCCGAGGACAGAGCCTTGACGTCACCGGCAGGTTGCTAAGGATGCCAAGATGATCACTTCCTGGATTCCATGGAATCCAGGAAGTGATCACCTTGGCGTTCTTAGCAACCTGCCGGTATACGTGATGTCAAAGCTCCACCCCCAGAATCTCTTGGTGGGATTCCACATTCGGGTTCAGTTGAATTTTGCCTAAAGTTCATCCGAACTTGCCGAACCCGAACTTCGTTCGGTTCACTCATCACTACTCCTGAAGTTAAGGGAGTGGGAAAAAGGGTCCAACAGGCCTAACAGAAGTCTGGATGCTTCAGTGACACCTGCACACATGCTCAGAGGGGCAACACAGGGGGAGTTGATCGAAATTGATTTTTTGTTTGTTTGTTTGTTTGTTTGTTTGTTTGTTTGTTTGTTTATTTATTTTGTCCAATATACAATGAGGGTTTTAGTGGGTATATATCTATATACACATAGTAAAATACATGATGAAGGTTATAGAGGAGATACTCATATTAAAATATATCTAAGAAATAATAGAACATATCTATCTATTACTAGTAATAGAACATATCAATGAAAGAATAGAAGAGATATAGGAATAGAAGAAAGGTATAGGAGATATAGGAGAGCAATAGGACAGGGGACGGAAGGCACTCTAGTGCACTTGTACTCGCCCCTTACTGACCTCTTAGGAATCTGGATAGGTCAACCATAGATAATCTAAGGGTAAAGTGTTGGGGGTTTGGGGATGACACTATGGAGTCCAGCAATGAGTTCCACACTTCCACACTTCGACAATTTTTCCTCTATACTCTGGGTCCTTGGTTTCCAAATGAAATACAAAAGTTTTCACAATCTGTGTTGATTTGGGGAGCCATGTCATAATAGCTGACTGGAGCATAGCCGCTGGAGAATTCTGGGAATAGAAGTCCACAAGTCTTAAAGTTGCCAAGTTTGGGGATCCCTGGTATAGGATCTATTGCTCGAGCAGGGAATTGGACTAGAAGACCTCCAACCCTGTTATTCTGCATTCTGTATAGTCCTATTCTGCATTCTATGGTTATTATAATAGTCCTGTAATAATTGTCTCTGTCTTTTGTGTGTGTTTGCAGTGTTTATTTTTACGTGAAAGGATTGCCCTTTGCTTGCAGCGCTGCTGCGGCGTCCTTTTTCGTAAAAATAACAATGTTTATTTTTCTGTGAAGACCTCCCTTTGAAGGAGCTGGGGAATCTCTCCCATGAAAAGATTCCGGGGGCGGAGCCTTGACGTCACCGGCAGGTTGCTAAGGACGCCAAAGTGATCACTTCCTGGATTCCATGGAATCCAGGAAGTGATCACCTTGGCATCCTTAGCAACCTGCCGGTATACGTGATGTCAAAGCTCCACCCCCGGAATCTCTTGGTGGGATTCCCCGTTCGGGTTCAGGTTCGGGTTCGGTTCGGGTTTGGCCGAATTTTGCCTAAAGTTCATCCGAACTTGCCAAACCCGAACATCGTTGGGTTCGCCCATCACTACTCCTGAAGTCAAGGGAGTGGGGAAAAGGGTCCAAGAGACCTAACAGAAGTCTGGAGGCTTCAGTGAGACCTGCACACATGCTCAGAGGGGCAACACAGGGGGAGGTTTGTGTGCGCATGCGTGGGGTAGGGCACTGCATTATGGGTGTGGGCCCATGTACTCTTTTGGCACTCGAGCAAAAAAAGGTTTGCCATCACTGGGTAGATTGCCATGTGTGTGGAATTGTGTGCTCTTACAAAAGCTACCTTGTTTGAACAATTTCAGGCCCACTTTTTAAGAAGCATATTGGGAATTGACAGAGCATGTCAACCACCCAGAAACAGGAATCGACTTCGTACAGAGCCATTCAATAATTAAGTCATCAGCCATATCATGAGAGCAGATGTATAGGTGATGTCCCAGCCTTCAAAGGTTTTGCTTGTATTCTATTTGATTATTAATTCTATGCACCTTTTAAACTTTGAATTAAAATCTCTATTGAAAGAACAGCACATGCAGACCTGAATGTCAAGCTCTCGTACTTCCTCTGCAGGAAGTACACAGTGTAAATGGAACGGCTAAGCTTATAGACCAGGAAATTCAACTAAGAACGTGTTATACCAAATAGAACTGATCAACAGGTAATGTAATTATCAAAATTGATTCTTTTTGCTGACGATCATAATTGGCCCCCAAATTTATGTTCTTTTTATTTACCACTTATGTATTTTATTATGGTATTTTCTTTTACAGATATTATTATTATTGTGCACACATAAGCAAGATAAGCAAGTAGTAGCAGTCTCTAAAACTCCATAGTAAGACAGTAACCTCAATTGCACATCAATTAAATCACACATTTTTACCTTTAATTTTTTATTTGATATTGCTGTTGAGAGTAATCAGTTAGTACATTAAGATTGCATTAATTAATTACATTAACAAATATATTGTCATCAAAATATACAGAATCAAGAATGACAAAAGGTTAACTATATTGTAGTTGATGGGGGAAGCTAGAAGTAACCTCTTATCTGCAGAAAGAAACATCAAGTCTAATGTTTTGCATTAGACTTAATCTTTGGAAAAATTTCAGCAACCAAAGTGGTCCTCCATCTTTTATCATCAGAGATCCCAGAAATATCATTTACCGTATATAATAAGCCAGCATAAAGGGTCAAGTTTTTTAAAAACACCCAGGGAATTCCAGAATGGATGGACATGAATGAATCTGGCATGGTTGGCAAAATTATAGTATAAGATGTAAGAAGGAATAGCATGAAGCTCGTGGGAAGCAATAAAACTGCTTTATATTATACTTGGGAGATCAGGTAGGCTGCTGTTGGAAGGGCTAATTGTGCACAGCTCCATAGCTCTGGAACATGAGTGCTGGATCAAGCACAATTATGCTTCCTGCACCTGTGCAAGTAGCAAAATAGCACACAGGAATGTGTGTGCGGGCGTGTTTCCCCGAGGTTTTTTCCTTCTCTGCATGCAGGGATGTGGCATGTGGAGAAGCAAAAAACCTCACCAAAATGCACCCACATGCATGACCCTTTGCGTGATTTTGCTACCAGAGTTAAGGATGGACAGATAAATGGAACAGTCCTTGGGAGGCAATACTCACAGCCACTCAGTCTTGACAGGGTTGAGCTTAAGTCTGTTCATTCCTATTCAGACCCTCACAGCCTCCAGGCACTGGCACATCCCTTCCACTGCTTAACTGAATTGACATGGGGTGTATATGTACAACTGTGTCGTCAGTGTACTGCTTGAACCTCACCTCGTGCCATTGGATGACCTCACCCAGTGGTTTCATGTAGATTTTAAATGGTAAGGAGGAGAGGACTGACCCCCGAGGCACCCCACAAAGGAGGACCCTGGAAGTTGACCTCTGTCCCTGTACCAACAATGACTGATACTATGGTCAATTGTATCAAAAGCCACTGAGAGATCAAGAAGCACCACATTACAGGAATGTCCTCTATGTCGGGTCTGCCAGAGATCATCCATCAGCATGACCAAAGCAGTTTCAGTGCTGTAGCTGGGCCTGAAATCCAACTGATAAGGGTCTAGATCAGAGGTCTTCAAACTTGGCAACTTTAAGACTTGTGGACTTCAACTCCCAGAATTCTCCAGCCAGCTATGCTGGCTGGAGAATTCTGGGAGTTGAAGTCCAAAAGTCTTAAAGTTGCCAAGTTTGAGGACCTCTGGTCTAGATAATCAGCTTCATCCAATGACCGCAAGAGCTGAATATCACTTTCTCAAAAACCTTCCCTATAAAAGGAAGGTTGTTGTTGTTGTTGTTGTTGTTATTATTATTATTATTATTATTATTATTATTATTATTATTATTATTATTTATTGGATTTGTATGCCGCCCCTCTCCGCAGACTCGGGGCGGCTAGTGAAAAAAACCAACATGTAACAATCCAATTTAATAAAACAATTAAAAACCCTTATTATAAAAACCAAACATACACACAAACATACCATACATAACTTGTAATGGCCTAGGGGAAGGAATATCCTAACTCCCCCATGCCTGGCGACAAATGGGAGGTAATAGATGCAGATAGTTATCAGCAATAAGGACAGCAAATTTTATACCAATGTAGTTCCATTACTAGCCAAAGGAAAGGGCCTTAGCCATATAAGGAAATCTGATGCTGGGACTTGGCAAATTGTTTTTTAAAAAAGTATATATAGGAACTAGCTGGACAATGTCAAAGCTTTACGGCATCTGGCCTCATTTGTGGAATCAAAATACAAATGATAGTAAGAATTTCAGAGATATGTACTATCAACTGTTTTCTACAGTTTCTATTATATTTAATAATAGCATAGAATTTATTTATTTTATATATTTATTAATTGGATTTATATGCTGCCCCTCTCCAAGGACTTGGAGTGGGGCAACATATAATGTTGCTTTGTTCTGTTTTCCGCAATGTTGAGAATTAAACATTACAATAAAGACCATTCTTGGAGGAATAGTCTGATTCAAGCCATTTGAAAGCACATATCACACATTATTTCCCTCCACCGAGCTAGGAATAGGCTTAGGATCCTCCTGAATATCCCAGCAGAACTTGAAAGGCAGCTTTTCCATCCTCTCCTTAAAGACACGGTCAAACCTTTCACTCTGGGCAACAGTCATGGTGTTCTTCCAGTCCCCAACAGTGCCTGGAAAACAATGGTTAAAAATATATCAACAGTTTAAGTATTCAATTAAATTAGAGATTGTTTGTGTCATCCTATCATCAAAATGAAGTTTTGTGTATGTAGGAATGTATGTATTGTGGAAAGGGAACTACACTGAGACAGTGTAAATCACAAGAAAAGCAAGACCAGAAACCTCTTGACATCACCAGACAAAGCCAGACCAAAGCCGCAGGGAAACTAGAAACTGCTAAGGAAATCGGGAATAGGGAAACTAAAAACTGCCAAAGAAATTAGAATAATAAAAAGAAACATAAAAACAGATATCCCTAAGATAAGAAGCAAGCTAAAGTAATTAGAAATGCCAGACACACTTGAAAAGAAAATACCAAAATCATTGTAAAATACAAACAATATACAGGACAGGCAGGAAGATATAATTAAATTATAAAAGAGGAACAAACAAAAAAACTGAGACATGGCACCAGGAAGAGATTAGCTCTAAACCATAACCATAACAGTGGTTAGAGTGCAGGACTGCAGGCTACTTCTGCTGATCACATGCTGACAGCAGTTTGGCAGATCAAATCTAATCAAGCTCAAGGTTGACTCAGCCTTCCAAATCAAATCAAGTCAAGTCAAGTCAAGTCAAGTCAAGTCAAGTCAAGTCAAATCAAATCAAATCAAATCAAATCAAATCAAATCATCATAAGCAAACTCTTAGAGTATAAATTTCTATAGATTTACCTTTACGAAGAAAGACCCCTTGGCTAGAGTCTGCTAGGGTAGGATCCATGAATGCGTAGTTTGTTCTAGAATCCGCTTTCATGCGATCAAAGGTAGCTTTATCCACCACATCATTCACCACCTTTGCAGTTAGTTCTCTTCCTAGGAAGTTGCATATTTTCAGTACAGAGCTTCTCAGATCCTGCAATTTAATACAGCTTTATATTAGGTCATCCATAACAATGGAGAAAAGATGGGGAATTCTTAATATTATCACTATCTTATACATAACTCGCATTTCAATGCTGTCTCTCACTTCCCCTACTCGTAATTTTTCTTTCTTACTGAAAACAATTGTTCTAAGAAATAACTTAGAGTGGTTCAAGTGATACACACTTATTTTCAAAGACATTATGTAAGAAATGCACTACTACAAGTATGGGATAAACATTACTTGAAACCACCAGTATGGTTATCAACAATGGAAGCATTAATACATCTAAAAATTATTATTAGTAGTAACATTCTTAAATATACGGATATTTTAACAGACAAGGGGGAATTGAAAGGGAAGCAAGAAATATAAGAACGGGATTGATTTAGACTGGTATGCTCATATGCAAATATGATATGAAAAGATATGAAAAATACATTAAACAATATGGTTTTTATTTAGAAATGGCAGAACTGGATAAGACACTCACAGGAACAGACAAAAACATAATTAAAAAAACTATATAATTACCTACTCAGTATTGAACTAGCAGAACAGGTAAAAGAAACAATGATAGCTTGGGCAAAAACATTTGGTTATTCAATTGAGTTAGATGAATGGCAAGGCTTATGGGAAAAGAATTACAAATAAACAATGTCCACAGCATATCAGGAAAAACATTATAAAATGTTTTATAGATGGCATATGCCATCTGAAAAACTGGCAAAAATGTTTAAAGATAAATCTGCAAAATGTTGGAAATGTCATCAGCTCCCTGGATCCTATTATCAGATGTGTTGGACATGCCCAGAAGCAAGAAATGATTGGATGAAAATTAAAATATGGTTAGAAGAAATGATACAGCTATATATAGATTTAAAACTGGAAATGTTCCGAACGGGTATCTTACCAGAGGAATTTAGCAAGGAAAATATATACTTGGTTGCATATTTGCACAAAGATGGAAGGCAGAGAAAATCCTTATGGAACAAGAAATGTTTAAAGAAAATATTGGATTGTGCAGAAATGAATAGATTGACCTTGATACTTAAAGAAGGAGAGGAATCGGAATATTTTCAGATATGGGGGAAATGTTATGATTGGTTGGAGAAGAGGTAAGTATAGAGTTATATTTTAAAGAAAGAGGGTGAAATGTTATAACAAATGAAATGATAAGTACTAGGATATGAGATATAATTGAGGAATAGAGAGAAGATACAGAAGAAGCACACAGATGATGCATTGATGGATTAATCATGTACTAACTATGTTTGTTTGCCTATAAAAATAGAATAGAATAGAATAGAATTTTTATTGGCCAAGTGTGATTGGACACACAAGGAATTTGTCTTGGTGCATATGCTCTCAACGTACATAAAATAAAATATACATTTGTCAAGAATCATGTGATACAACACTTAATGATTGTCATAGGGGTCAAATAAGCAATGAAGAAGCAATATTAATAAAAAATCTTAGGATATACGCAACAAGTTAATAAAAAACTTTATTAAAAAAACTTCTGCTACTAGTTTTCTCAACTACTCAAAATGTCCACTACCAGTTCTCCAGAACCTGTCAAAAGCTGCTGGATTTCACCCCTGCATTCCATCATTTCTAAACCATTTTGTGATTGATGGTTGTTCATATTGCACTACACAAAATGGACACAGCTTACCTTTTTCATTTCTTCAAAAGAAAGGAAGAGAATATTGAAATCACCCTTATGAGTGTACCAGCCTTCTACATGGTCTAGCCACAAACTACTGGGCACTGATAGGAAAGAAATGAATTTGGCATAAATATGAGTGCAATCTTCAAAGTCACTTGGGTACTGCAATGTTCCAACTAACAATCCGTCTCAGGGATACATTCTGAATGCTAGAATTCTTTCCACTTATCCTTATGACCTGATGGGCCTATAGATCAAAGCTCAACTAAAGGGGCACTTTAATAACACTGAATGTGGAGAGGAGAGAGAAGGAATGAGAGCCGTAAGTAATGTGGTTGCATACTTTCACTTGCTAAGGGGAGAGTTTTGTCAAGATGCTGCTATATTGTTACGTTTCTTTTGCTTTGGATCTTTGGACAGTCTGAATTAATTTTTTATACATTTGCAAATATCAGATTTACTCCCATTAGCTCTCTTCTATGTCCAATCCTTAAATGCTCCCCTTCAATAGTGGGTTATAAATTATATCGCTACCGGTTTGCTAATGCCCTGGGTAAGGGGGAGGAGCCTTCTGTGGCTGTTGATACAGGTTCACCAAACAGGGCCAAACAGGGGAGCAATCCACTGCTGTTCCCCATGTGATTTCATATTAGAGAGTATTTTTTTAAGCTTTCTGATATTATTTTTTTAAAATAAGGATAACTCTACACTTTTTCAAATGACTATTGATTTGTATTCATTTTAGATTCTGTCCATTATTCACAACATAATCCCACCTGATTTATAAGGTGCAGTGACTCAGTGGTTTAATGACAGTCTCTGCTCCAGTAGCTCAAGTCCTAGCATTGCATGGTAGAGTGAGCCTCCATTACTTGCCTCAGTTTCTGTCCTCCTGGCAGTCTGAATGTTCTATGACACCTAGGTAAATAGGTAACACTTTGGAGGGGAAATGAGTGGGTTCTGTTGTGATGCCTACATCCAAGAGGGCACCAGTGAAGGGAGGGGGCCCTTGGATGCTTTTGCAAGAAGATCCACTCATTTTTCTTTCTGGTGTAAAGCCAACTTGTCCACAATAACAGCAACAATAATAATAATAATAATAATAATAATAATAATAATAATAATAATACACCCTGATTTTAAATCCAACAACTTACTTCTATCCATTTTTCTCTACATTAAATGGATCCTATTATTTCTTCTCACTCTTCCTTAATAAGCTGCCTTCTCTTGCCTCTCCCATCCACTTTTGCATCATGAATTATTTAAGGAATCCTGCATTCTTCTCCACTCATCCATCTCATTATAAACTGTTTGCATATAGTTTATTCAAATTATTCAATGAGGATTGAAAATAACTGAACTGGACTGAATTCATATCCCTTGTTCAAGACGAAAAATTAGTCTGATTAAGTTCTTACCTTCGCCAGCAAAAAACCTCTCGAAGTAAACATCAAACTCTCTTGATGTTTCCACCACGGTTATCATTTTGTAAAAATGATAGCTAGAAACCAAGACATCCTTTGGATTTCTAAACACGTAAATAATCTGTACAAGAAAGAAAGTATCTAGTCAAAACTCTCAGCGACTCCAGGGAGAATGAATCTATTTGTATTTTATTTCACAATATGTTAATTTCCCATGGAAAAAGTATATCTACAATCTCTCTCTCTCTCTCTCTCTCTCACACACACAAACACACACACACACCCCTCTATAATCTATCATCTCTCTGCCTTCCTCCCTCTTTCTCTCTCTCTCTCTCTCCATCCATCTATATCTATCTATCTATCTATCTATCTATCTATCTATCTATCTATCTATCTATCTATCTATCTATCTATTTGTATAGCTGTACATCTTATATAGTGACTTTGGATGACTTTTAATTATTTATTAAATAAAATACATAAAAACCATTAAGAATCTCAATTTGAATTTAAAAAGAAGACAAAATCCCCCACACAAACCAACCCAGAATGGCGGCAAAGCATACAGAGAATACGTTAATTAACGTATCATACAATCACCTTAGATTAGAAGTTACGTTTTATCATACAAGCCGGAAGCTCATAAGAAAAATCATTTAGAGGGCCTTCCAGAAGACCAGTAAGGTTAAAACCAAGCTCACTTGGGAAGAATAGGGTACTAGGGGCTATGGCAAAAAAAGATCTGCCTAGGTCATGCCTAAAACTCTCAAGCTGATAGGTTCCCCAACATGCCTTTTCTACAGGACTTTATGGAATGGGTAGATGTAACTGAGGACAGAGGTCCTTCAAGTGATCTGTTCCCAATTCTTGAAGGGCTTTAAAGATCATAACTAGGAAACTTGAATCAGAACCAGAACCAGACAGAGGCGATGTAGTTTCCAAAGCAAAAGTACAATGTATGCAGTTCCTGAACAATACACAATGGCTACCTTGCTACATTTGCACCCACTGAACTTTCTGAATAATTAAAGGGCTGTTGTAAAAAAATAATAACAGCTCCACATTATAGCTATTGTAGTCTTCCATCTAGGAGGGCATGAGTGTAGCAATTGTAAAAATGATTTTATGGCTAAAGGAAGCAATCCTCAACTTGGCATCATCCAGATATGTTTAGATAGAAACTGACTACTGTATGCAGCACAAAACGTTCCAATCCACCTGTAAGTATCATTTTGGAAAAAGTAACACGAAGGATTAAATATATCTGTATATATCTTCAGTTCAGTTCTATTGTAGCCAAGCAGGAGATTCTGAGTTCCCCATTTTATTTGAGTTAATTTTTCTCAGTCTGCAAATTACCAAACATATTGAAACAATATCTGTTCATTTGCATTTATTTGTCAATAAAACATTAAGTTGCAGAGCTAGGAAAAATAGAAGACAGACTGCTTCCCACTCCACCCCACAAATTACCAAAATATGTCCTACTTTTCCTTTTTTATTTTGTAATCCTTTGGGTACCAAATAGTAGGGCAGATGGGAAGAGATGACACGAGGTGATGGGCGATTAGGTAAATCTACATTATAAACATTATACTCTAGCCATGGTGCCCTGTCAATCAGGGTAATATTTTCAGTTCCATCTCGATGACCTTCATAAAGAATCAAGCTCAGAATATTCTGAGTCCACACTGTGCCTGTAAATAAGAAATAATTAAATTAATTCATCCAGGGCCATTATTATTTGGAAAGTGTTCAATGCATTAAAAAAAACCAAGAAAAAAGTCGAGCTATTGGTCCACTAATCAGAGAAGATGGCAAAGAAGAAATGGGGAGTAGAGAGAAAGCAGAACTGCTAAGATAGATACTTCACATCTATCTTCATACAAATAATGGAAAACACTATCAATGGAATAGCTTGCCTTCAGAACTTATGATGATCAATTACTGGAGGCTTTTAAGAAGTAACTATATAATTTGTATAGGGTTCTTTGAACTTGTAGATGGCTTTCTGCTCAAGCAGGTGGGTGGACTAGAACAGTGGTCCCCAACGTTTTTTCCACCAGGGACCAGTTTCAGCAAGACAATTTTTCTATGGCCCAGTGGGGGCGGAAAGGGGCGTGGTTGGGGGCGGGATTAAGCATGGGGGTGCTGGTCCTCCCAGCCCCTCTTTCCCGCCATCGTCCTGTGGCCGGCAGAACCTGCCTCCCAAGCCCTCTTGCCCAGCGGGAGCTAAGCGCTGGAGAGAGGGGGTCAGGCTGGCCCTCCTGCCTCCCCCCAGCCAAAAACGCAAAAGCGCCCCACGGCAGAAGCCAAAAGAGGCTTGAGCCTCTCGGTCCTTCCTGCCCCTCTGTCCCATCCATCGTCCTGTGGCCGGCAGAACCTGTCTCCCGAGGCCTCTTGCCCGGCGGGAGGCGAAGCGCTGGAGGGAGGGGGTGGCGGCATGAGGGCCGGCAGCTGCTGACTCCACGGACCGGTGGAACATGCCCCGCGGCCCGGTACTGGTCTGCGGCCCGGTGGTTGGGGACCCCTGGACTAGAAGACCTTCCAACTCCATTATTTTACATTCTAACTTAGTCAACTTTCCTATAGTAAACATTTCAGAGATGTATAAAGACAACTGCTTCTTCTAAAATATATGATGATTGTATGATAGAATTCTAGTCAGCTTTGTAAAGTAAAATTTAAAATGGTCAATATACAGATTTACAGCTTTATTTTACCTGCATTTCATATTTTATGCCAAGTGTTATAATTGAATAAACTGAATAAAAACACGGGTTACAAAACCAACTCTTCTTTCAAAGACATCTTTGAATTTACCTGATTTAGGATATGTGATTATAAATATATCATCACCTCGGATTTCAAAACTTTCCAGTGAATCTATACTTTCAGGTGAGGAGATCACTGGTAGAAAATTACATCCTTTGTATTGATATGTGTTCTTCTTTGATGGCTCCATTGCCTTACTTGTTGATATAATAGAGAAGTTGAAAATGGTTCCTATATTAATAGTCAATGTTGAATTAATTCAATTCTTTCAAAATCATGGTTTTGGCAACATGCTTATATCATTAGATTATTTTACCTAATTATTTAGTTAATTAGTTTCATGAACTCAATTTTTACCCAGGAAGGTTTCCATTGCAAATAGTAAATTTGCTATTCTTTGTAGAAGAGAAAATTTGAATTACAGTGCCAAGAACATACTAATTGCAATTCTTTTCTTACCTTACTTTGTTTTATATAATCTCTGACAGTCAAGTCACATCATATCCAAAAGCCAACTTTATTGGCCACTGAACTTTCTGAATAATTCAAGAGCTGTTGTAAAAAAAACATCAAAAAAACAAAGAACAGCTCCACGTTAAAGCTATTATAGTCTTCCATCCAGGTGGGCATGAGTGACTGAACGTAGCAATTATAAAAAGCATTTTATGGTTAAAGGTAGCATCGTCCAGATATGTTTAGATATGTTTAGATAGAAACAGTGCCAAAAAGGTTAATCTGACATTGGTTCTTCTCTTCCCTGATCAATGGAATGGGATGCAAACAGTGATGAAATCCACTTACTTTCCTTTAAAAAAGAAATAAACAGTTTTATTTATGATTTTCAACAACATAAAGAACATCTCGATAGTCTTTTACAGATCATATCCCGTTTCAATACAGTTTGTATTTATATTTACACTTCACTATAAAATATAATCACTTTAGTATGAAAAAGATAGAGAGAGAAGAAAGGTAAGTAAATTTGTGTATATATATACATGTACAGTGTTCCCTCGATTTCTGCGGGGGATGCGTTCCGAGACCGCCCGCGAAAGTCGAATTTCCGCGAAGTAGAGATGCGGAAGTAAATACACCATTTTTGGCTATGGGCAGTATCACAAGCAGGGCCGCCGATAGACGGGTACTACTGAAAGTCCCGGTGATTAGAGGGGCCCTGCAGTGAGTTAACGCCGTCAATCAGAGCTTCCCTTCGGTAAAAGAAAAATAACCCGGATGAATGGATGTGAGGGAAACTCGAGGCGCCTTTCCAAAGCAAAAGAAGGGAGGTTTGTTGTCGTGTGGGGCTGGTCTTCAGAACCCGGTTGTAACTTATACCAGCGTTTCCCAACCGGTGCGCTCCTGCTCGATGCCGCGATTTTCGGCGCTCTCCTGCTGGGCCCCAAAGAAGGAAGGCAGGAAGAAGGAGAGCTTCATTCTTCGCGCCTTTTTCCCGCCTTCCTTCTTTGGGGCCCAGCAGGAGAGCGCCGAAAACCGCGGCATCGAGCAGAAGCCGGGGGACAGCTGCGAGTGGGAGCCCCAGGACGGAAGTACCGGCAGCGCCCCGCCCAGCTGGAGCTTTCCTGGCGTCGGCGGCAAGTGTCCTTTGTGGCCCGGTGGGAGGGCACTGGCGGTAGGAGGGGGGTGGCTGCAGCGGCCGCAGGCAGTCGCGGGGAGATGACGGCGGTGAGAGGGAGCGCTCTCTCTCTCTCTCTCTCAGCTGACTGCAAGCGGGAGCCCTGACATGGTGGTTGGACGTGCTGCTGGACGTCGTACATGCTGGCGCTACGGGCCTGGCATATATGGTGTCCAGCAGCACGTCCAGCTGCCGCCGTCAGGGCTCCCGCTTGCAGTCAGCTGAGAGAGAGAGAGAAAGAAAGAGAGACATATAAGAGAGGCAGAGAGAGAGAAAGAGAGACATAGCAAGAGAGGCAGAGAAAGAGAGACAGAGCAAGAAAGAAAGACAGCAAGAGAGGCAGAGAAAGAGAGATAGAGAAAGAGAGAGAGAAAGAGAGACATAGCAAGAGAGGCAGAGAGAGAGAAAAAGAAAGAAAGACATAGCAAGAGAAAAAGAGAGACATAGCAAGAGAGGCAGAGAGAGAGAGAAAGAAAGAGAGACGTAGCAAGAGAAAAAGAGAGATGTTGTATCCTGAAATGGCTACCTTGTAACTCTGTAAATAGTTTGTTCCTCTTTCCAGCGCTGTCTGAGCCCAAGCAGGAAGTCGCTCCTGATTGGCTCAGACGCGGCCGGCTCTAGCTTTGGCGGGAACCGCAAATGTATAAAAGGAGCGGTTTCTCCAGGCAGAGTCAGTCGGTACTCGCTGAATTGTCACTTTGCTTGCTGAGCTGTCACTTGTTCTCTGAGCTGAATAAAAGTACCGATTGCTCAAAACCCTGCCTCTGGGTCTACTTCACTGGCGACGAACGGACGGAAGAACATCGCGTGCAAAAATGAACAAAGTCCAGATCGGCCAGGCTCCGGAACTCTTCAATCCCGAGAAAACGACCTGGGATGAATACATGACCACCTTCGAGATCTTCCTCGAGGCGGCGGGAATACAGGACGCCGAAGCCGATCGCAGACGGGCTATTTTCCTTAATTACTGCGGCGCAGAAATCCGTGGACTGGCCCAAACGCTCACCGAACCGGAGCAAGGAAGAACCGTAGCGTGGGACATCCTACAGGAAAAGCTAGCGAGCCACTTCAAGCCGACAAAACCGGCCATGGTTTTTCGGCATCAATTTTCCATAATGGCTCAGAAGGAAACCGAGTCGATCAACCAGTTTACAACGCGGCTTCGAACGGTACTTGCCCAATGCAAGTTTAAAGAGCCGGAAGCTCGCCTAACCGACGCCTTGGTTTTCGGCATGAAAAACAGCACAGTGAGGAATAAACTCCTCACCGAAGAAGAGCCGACTCTACAAACCGTGATTAAACTGGCGCAAACCGCAGAAGCAGCCGACGCAGCGGCTAGAGAATTAAAAGAGCACGGAAGGCGAGAACTCATTGCCAAAATTGACTCCGCGTCTTCCAGCGCCGTGGAATCAGACGACCTCAACCAACCAACTCACAGCGGAGACAACTGCCTCCTGGTGCAAGACCAGCCAAGACACCTGAGAGCTACTCACCCAGCCCCCTGCGCGGGCTGCCGGGGAAATCACCAGCGCCATCGATGCCCTTTCCGAGACGCTACATGCCGCCGCTTCAACCGGAGAGGCCACATCGCCATCGCTTGCAGAGCGACAACACCGGAAGACACTTTCGCCACGCCACAATACCAGCGACCACAAAACAAGACCCCCCAATCGCGAGAAAGGAGACCGTTCCGCAACTCGGGTCAACGGAACTACTCAAACGCTAACCGCGACTACTATAGAGGTAACTCTCAATTTTCCGTGAATAACACGGCAACCAAAAAGGGGGCTAAAATTGTTATCTCATTGTTACTAAATAACCAGCCTTGCTCAATGGAGCTGGATACGGGCTCTAGATATACCATCATGCCCTGGGAAAAATTTAAACTGTATATGCCTAATGTGTCTAAGGCTGACCTAAATCAAACCTCTTTGGTAATCAGAGACTTCCAGGGGGGGGTAATCTCGGTCCTGGGAACAGCTAATGTACCTATCGCATTCAAGAATGTTAAATGTACCCTTCCAATGCTTATTGTAACGGGGGCCAAGCACTCTCTTCTGGGTCTAGCGTGGATGGAACCGTTGGGAATCGAGATTTCGGGTGTGTATAATGTTAACTGTGATAATATGCCTAACTTTGTTAAAGAATTCCCTGAAGTGTTCAGCCCCACCTTGGGATTGTACAAGGGGCCCCCTATATCATTCTCTATTGACCCCAAGGTCCCACCGATCAGACTAAAACCTCGCAGGGTCCCCCTTCCGCTTCTCCCCAAACTAGACATACAGCTGGATAAACTCATTAGCCAAGGTATCTTGGTCCCTGTGGAACAGGGGCCATGGGAAACTCCAATAGTTACACCTCTGAAGCCAGATGGTTCTTTAAGAGTTTGCGCTGATTACAAATCGACCCTGAATAAGGCACTCCAACACCACCCCTACCCCATCCCAGTTGTGCAGCAACTTCTACACTCCCTGGGGGAGGGGAAAAGGTTCGCAAAGATCGACCTGGCGCAGGCTTACCAGCAACTCCCGGTCGATGAACAAACAGCAAACGCTCAGACAATTGTAACGCACAGGGGGGCTTTCAAATGCACGAGGTTACAGTTTGGGGTAAGCATAGCCCCAGGAATATTCCAGAGCATTATGGAACGCCTATTGTCAGGGGTAAATGGGGCCATTCCATACTTTGATGACATCTTAATTGCAGGGGAAAACCAGGAACAAGTAAACAAAAGAATAAGGGAAGTACTTAAGAGGTTGCAGGACAAAGGTTTAAGGATCAAGCCTGATAAATGTGTCTGGGGAACCAACAGTATAGAATTCCTAGGATATAAAATAGATAAGGAAGGTATCCACCCCACAACAGAGAAGCTGAGAGCAATTAGAGAAGCCCCAGAGCCACGAGATAAGAATGAGTTGCAGGCATTTTTAGGCCTCCTTAATTTTTATTCCGTTTTTTTAAAGCAGAAGGCAACAGTAGCAGAGCCTCTCCATCGTTTACTCCAGAAGGAAGCCCGCTGGACATGGGGGAAAACTGAACGTGAAGCTTTTTCTCAAATAAAGAATTTATTAACTTCTAAAAGCGTAGTAGTCCAATATAGTGCTTCACTACCCATTAGACTCACGTGCGACGCTTCGCCGTACGGCATAGGAGGAGTCCTAGCTCACGTTCTACCTAATAAGACAGAGGCCCCGATAGCATTTTTTTCAAGAACCATGACCAGCACAGAGAGGAATTATAGCCAGTTAGACAAGGAGGCTCTAGCATTAGTGGCAGGGGTAAAGAAGTTTCACAATTATATTTTTGGAAGAAGTTTTGAGCTAGTCACTGACCACAAGCCCCTACTAGGTCTGCTAGCCCCCAACAAGCCCACTCCACCTTTTATGTCTCCAAGACTAATCAGATGGGCTCTTTTCCTCTCAGGGTATCAGTATGAGCTCACCCACAAGGGGGGAAAGGAAATCAATCACGCAGACGGCCTCAGCAGGTGCCCCATAACAGACTTAGTGGAAGACCCTGTTCCTTCCACAGATGTGTTAATGATAGATCTCGAGGAAAACCCACTAACCACAGCAAAAGAGGTAGCTGCACACACGCAGCAAGATCAAATCCTTAAACAAGTGGTGAACTGTGTTCTTAAGGGATGGCAGAATGATGTTGTGAAACCTGAATTGTGTGATTTTAAAAACAAAAGACTTGAGTTATCGTATGTAAAGGGTTGTCTGTTGTGGGGAGATAGAGTGATCATCCCCAAAAACCTAAGGGAAAAGGTACTCAAAATGTTACATGTGGGTCATCCTGGGATTGTCAGGATGAAGAGCTTGGCAAGGGGGCATTTATGGTGGCCAGGGCTGGATGCTGATATTGAAAATTGGGTTTCAAAGTGTGACCCGTGCCAAGAGTCACGGCCTAGTCCCCCCAAAACAACTCCGGCTGAGTGGGAACAGCCTGCTGGTCCTTGGTCTAGAATCCACATTGATTTTGCTGGCCCGGTGGGGTCCCAGTATTTTTTAATAGCGGTGGATGCCTTCTCCAAATGGGTGGAAATAATTGCAATGAACAATATAACCACAAGTGCCACCATCAAGGTATTGAGTAGACTGTTTGCATCCCATGGTTGCCCAGATATCTTAGTGTCTGACAATGGGCCTCAGCTAACAGCCAGGCAATTCGAATTGTTCTTAGATGGCCTAGGGGTCAGGCATGCCCTCATCTCACCTTATTCGCCCTGGGCTAACGGATTGGCAGAACGTTACGTTCGGGTGGCAAAGGAGGCATTGCGCAGGTCAGGCCCTGGGGATGTGCAACAAAACTTGGACCAATTCTTACTAACCCAGCACATTACCCCTAACTCACACACACATGTAAGCCCTGCAGAGTTATTGATGGGAAGAAAGTTGAGGTCACCACTAGACAGGTTAAACCCAAGGTTCTGTGTTAATAATAACCAAATGTGTGTAAAACCTGAAAGAGAAATGTATTTGGGACAAAATGTATATGTAAAAAGCTTTGATGGAAATGTAAACTGGATGAAAGGAATTGTTGTTAAGCAAAATGCACCCAAGACTTATATTGTAAAACTGGAGGATGGTCGTTTGTGGAAACGACACATAGACCACATTCGAAAGCGAGCAGAAAATCAATTGCCACAAACCGCTGACATGGACTCTCCCCCTTCAACAGACTTTAGTACATTGCCCGAGCTAAGAAACACGCAAAGAGACTTATCGGGCCAGGGGGAACCATCCAGCGACGCCGAGCCATCCTCGTCCTCCGAAGCCTTCGTTGGGCCCGCCAGGCCAAGTCCGCCGCGCCGGGAGAACAGCGGCGAGCCATCCTCCACAGTCGGTGGCGAAGGAGAAATTGAACTGCGCAGGTCAGCGCGAGCTCCTCGGAGGCCCCACCGATTGGACGACTTTGTCACATGGCTTTCTTGATGGATGTGTCCAACTATGAGGGGAGGGGTGTTGTATCCTGAAATGGCTACCTTGTAACTCTGTAAATAGTTTGTTCCTCTTTCCAGCGCTGTCTGAGCCCAAGCAGGAAGTCGCTCCTGATTGGCTCAGACGCGGCCGGCTCTAGCTTTGGCGGGAACCGCAAATGTATAAAAGGAGCGGTTTCTCCAGGCAGAGTCAGTCGGTACTCGCTGAATTGTCACTTTGCTTGCTGAGCTGTCACTTGTTCTCTGAGCTGAATAAAAGTACCGATTGCTCAAAACCCTGCCTCTGGGTCTACTTCAAGAGACATAGCAAGAGAGGCAGAGAGAGAGAAAAAGAAAGAGAGACATAGCAAGAGAAAAAGAGAGACTTAGCAAGAGAGGCAGAGAGAGAAAAAGAAAGAGAGACATAGCAAGAGAAAAAGAGAGACTTAGCAAGAGAGGCAGAGAGAGAGAGAAAGAAAGAGAGACATAGCAAGAGAAAAAGAGAGACTTAGCAAGAGAGGCAGAGAGAGAGAGAAAGAAAGAGAGACATAGCAAGAGAAAAAGAGAGACATAGCAAGAGAGGCAGAGAGAGAGAGAAAGAAAGAGAGACATGGCAAGAGAAAAAGAGAGACTTAGCAAGAGAGGCAGAGAGAGAGAAAAAGAAAGAGAGACATAGCAAGAGAGGCAGAGAGAGAGAGAGAAAGAAAGAGAGAGAGAAAGAAAGAGAGATAGCAAGAGAGGCAAAGAGAAAGAAAGAGACATATAGCAAGACAGTGAAAGAGAGAGAGAAAAAAGCAAGAAAGAGATAGCAAGGGAGACAGAGAGAGAGAGAGCAAGGGAGAGAGAAAGACAGAGGAAGAGAAGGAGGGAGAGAGAAAGAGAGTAAAAAAGAGAGGAAGAAAGAAAGAGGGATGGAAAGAGAGAAAGAAGGGAAGGAAGGAAAAGAGAGAAAGAGGGAGAAATAGAGCGAAAGGGAGGCAGAGAGAGGGTTTTTTTGTCCAAACGTTTCTTTAGCCCGTTCCCCCCCGCCCCCCCCTTTCAATGTTCCCCAGGATTTTGAAAATATGAATAATGTGCCGCGGCTCAAAAAAGGTTGGGAAACACTGACTTATACAATGATAGAATCCCTGTATTATCAGAGGGTCTCCAACCTTGGCGACTTTAAGACTTGCGGACTTCAACTCCCAGAGTTCCCCAGGCAGCTTCGCTGGCTGAGGAACTCTAGGAGTTGAAGTCTGCAAGTCTTAAAGTCGCCAAGATTGGAGACCTTCTGCTCTATCTACACTGCTCAAAAAAATAAAGGAAACACTTAAACAACACAATATAACTCCAAGTAAATCAAACTTCTGTGAAATCAAACTGTCCACTTAGGAAGCAACGCTGATTGACAACTTGGAGTTTATATTGTGTTGTTTAAGTGTTCCCTTCACTTTTTTTTGAGCAGTGTACTTTGAAATTAACTTGGATACCACGGGCTCGTTCAGACCTGCGTTCAACGATGGGCGTAAAAATTAGATCGAAAAGGATATTGAGATGTGAAGCAATATGAAATTGTATTTGGGGTTTTTTTAACAGCTCCTATTTTAATACCACTGATAACTACACAACCCCCTGGATAATTAGAATAGAATAACAGTGGGAAGGCACCTTGGAGGTCTTCTAGTCCAACCCCCTGCTTAGACAGGAATCCTACACTACTTCAGACAGATGATTTTTTTTAAAAAAAGTAGTTATTATGTAAACATTAAAAAAATAAGATAGTACATAATCTATCATTTTACAATACTATACTTATTTGTTTGTTTAAATTTTGTATTTGCATTTTATAAGACAAGCAACAAAACAACACAACATAACAAACACCACCCCCGTCCCTTTTGAACTGTTATACTCACAGTTCCTTCTTTATATAGTTATACGGCCTGTAACATCAGCGGTTATTATATGATTATTCTATAGTTCCAGTAAAACTAAGGTCAAGTTGTTGCTATCATAATCTTATGAATAAAGTTAATTCTGGGAACATCGGGTTTTATTTACAGCTATTTTCAGATGATTATCTAACATCTTCTTAAAAACTTAAAAAAAGTAGTTTTAAAATGGCGGGGGGGGGCAGACACTTAGGCTGTATGGGGCCCCAAAATTCCTGATGCCGGCCCTGATCAACACTTTAAACCCCTGAATTACCATTTCCCATTCCCTTAACAACCATTTACTCACCATTATTACTGGTACTCACCATTGAATAAGGCACTTAGTGATCCTGATATTTATAAACATAATTATTTATTAACAATTTTTTTTTTGTTATTTATTTGCAAAAATTATTAGTTTGGCGATGACGTGTGATGTCATCGGATGGGAAAAACCGTGGTATAGGCTATTTGCGTGGTATAGTATTTTTTAATTAATATTTTTTTAAAAACCGTGGTATAGGCTATTTGCGAAGTTCGAACACGCGAAAATCGAGGGAACACTGTATTTATAGTAAACTGAATAGAAAAAGTTGTGGATAGGTGTAATTGTCAGCTAGTTTGAACATTTCTATTTGCATTTCTTTTTGTCATACATTCTTATTGTTCTGTATTCTAATATTTAATGTCAGTCTCTCTTATTTCTATTTTGGAGCCATTTGTACCATTTTCCCCATATCTTGTTGGTTTTGTTGTCTTTTGTTCCGTTAATGTCATCTCATCCATCTCCACGCATCTATAAATTTTTTCGATAATTTGGCTTTCTAATGGGATATTTTGGTTTTTCCATGTTGGGCGTACGTTATTTAGTGAAATCTACTTACTTTCCATACCGGTTCGGAAGTGTGCAATTTGCAACCATCAAGTGCACTTTTTCACCCTCTTTCTTTAAAAAAAAAGAAGGAAAAAAACAGCATCTGGATGGGTGGGTGGAGCCTTGCACTGCTGCCGCTACCAGTTCTCTGAACCACCAGCAGCAACCACTACTGGTATGCCTGAATTGGGATGAACTGGTAGCATTTCAACCCTGGATGGAAGCAAAGTAGCTGTTATTTTAGGATGATTGGACTGATTGCAATCCAGTCTTTTAGACCATGCCTGAATTGAGCTATTTGTGATGGCTGGTTCCAATCTAAGTCTTCTGCAACCCATCTGAATTCTTCGATGTAGATCTTTACCATCCAACCGCCTTGTTGAAGTTCTTGAATTCTGTGTATAGTCATGTCTTCTTGTATATGATCTCCAAAGTATTATCTGAAGTTTGCAATAAAAATGTTGATAGCTGATAGTGATATATGATTTGGTTGTTACATTCAGTTATAAGATGCCCATCTAACTGCTGAAGCTATGAAGACCTGAGCACAAAAGACACACAATCAATCTATGGCAGGAGTCTGCAACCTTGGCAACTTTAAGACTCATGGACGTTAACTCCCAGAATTCCTCAGCCAACAAGGGATGCCTGAGAAATTCTGGGAATTGCAGTCCACGAGTCTTAAAATTACCAAGGTTGGAAACCCCTGGTCTATGGGAAATGTTCCTGGGTGAAGGGATCAAGGCTCCTGTCAAAAAGTCTTTCTGCATCTTCTGATCCTGACCTTACCTCCTGCTTTGATAGAGTATCTTGGAGGTAAGAGCCCACTCTATCTTCCTAGAGACCCCTTGATTCCCCTTTTCCCCTCAACAAATGTACTGAGAGAAGAGGCTCTTTCATCCCTGCTAATTTCCTGGATGAAAAGGTCAAAAGGTAAATAAAATTCTATGTCACCATGTTCTGATTGTATAACATGAGGCAAATGATAGGAGGAATCATTTTTCATTCTGTCCCACCCCATATGGCTATCTCACAAGAGATAACAAAGTAAAACAGTTGTGAAAGAAATAAAAACATCTGAGGTGGTTGTTATTTTGTAAAAGCTTTTTCAGCAGCTTGATTAAGTAATTGCTGGGTTTATCCTTGCCAAAAAACTTAAAAGATTCTAGGTTGTTCACAAAACTTAATATTAAATGAACACTAAATAATTTTTTTAAAAAATGCTAAATGAAAGATTAATAACAACAAATTATCAGATTATTAAATCTGACCTTATTGAGGATAATGCCAGCCAGTCCCCAGAGGTTTCTGTGAGAGTCACCAAAAGTATTTGACATATGCCCAGCTCATTCCTGTTGATTTTTAGCCTAGAGGTCCCTAATCATTTTTGTTGGTCTTCTCTACAATTTTTCTAGTGTCTCAACATCTTTTTTATATTGTGGTGACAGAAACTGGATGCTAGTTATTTATTTGTTTATTTGTTTGTTTGTTTGTTTATTTATTAGATTTGTATGCTGCCCCTCTCCCTAAACAATATTCCAAGTGTGGTCTTACCAAGGCATTGTAAAGTGCTATGAACATTTCATGTGAATTTGATTCTATCCCTCTGTTTAGGCAGCCTGGGGCTGTGTTGGCTTTTTTGGCAGCTGCTGGTCCATGCCGGTATTTAAGTGAGGGTCCACTAGGATTCCAAGATCCCTCTTTGCAATTACTACTGTCGAACTAGGTACCATTCTAATCTATACCTTTTTCTTTCTTAAATATAAACCTTACTATTTTCTGTGTTGAATTTCATTTTGTTCAATAGGACCTAGTGTTCAAGTCTGTCAAGATCCTTCTGTATCTTGAACCTGTATCTTCTGGAGTATTGGCTATTCCTGCTGTACTGCAGACCACTGAAGCTGACTGTAGATCTGAAGGTCAGCGGTTCAAATCTCATCTCCGGCTCAAGGTTGACTCAGCCTTCCATCTTTCCGAGGTAGGTAAAATGAGGACCTGGATTGTGGGGGCAATAGGCTGGCTCTGTTAAAAAGTGCTATTGCCAACATGTTGTAAGCCGCCCTGAGTCTAAGGAGAAGGGCGGCATAAAAATCGAATAAATAAAAAATAAAATAAATAAGATATTGAAGACTACTGGGACTAAGACAGACTTTTGGGATACCCCACTGCATACTTCCTTCCATGTAGATGGAGTTTTATTAAATACTACATGTGGAGTGTGGTTGATCAGCCAGTTACAAATCTATCCGGTGATGATGCTGTCTAATCTGCATTTTTCTATCTTATCAGGTAGTAGTTTGTGGTCAACTTTATCAAATGCCTTATTGAAGTCCAAATAAATTATATCCACAGCATTTCACTGGTCCACTATATTTGTCACTTTGTCAAAGAATACAATAAGATTTGTATGACATAATCTACTTTTGTCAAACCCATGTTGCCTTTTGTTTCAGAGGTGGGTTCTTCCCAGTCTGGACCTGTTCGGCCAAACTGGTAACAAACCAGAGATGATGTCACAATGATGTCATGGAACTGGTTCAGTTGGCGCTGAGTTTCCCAGCAAAGAGCGACCAATAGAAAATAGTGAAAGAGAAAAGCAGATGCTGGCAAGATGTGTGTCTTTTGGCCCACCCCTCTCCATACCCTGCCTAACCGGCCACCCCCAAATTGTGCCTGAACATCTTGCCAATGTCTGCCATTTTCACCATTTCTCTTTCTCTGCCAGTCTTTGCAGGGAAACTCCTTGCAATGTCAAGAAAAACTTCTTGTGAATGTGAGAAGTTGTTAATTGCTCACACTCACGAGAAGTTTTTCTTTACATACAAGGAGTTTTCCTGCATAGACCAGCCAAGAGATAGAAGCGACAAGCTATCAGATTCTGATAAAATATTTGGACAGTTTAGATGGGGTAGCTAGGGGATGCGTGTACAGAGTTGGGGAAGGGGGCTTATTTGGGAGGGGGGGTATTTCAACACATGCCCTGGAAATCCCTGTTGGACTTAATATCAGGATATGTATTATTTTCGGGGAAACACAGTAAATGTCTTGCAAACTGAATTTAGCACTGACACTTGGATTGAACTCACACAGAGCACGTTTGGTTTGTTGGTTTGTTTAACTATGTGGTTGGCATTTTAGTCCATTTTATGTGCATGTTGTAGTTTATAGTTTAAATATGATGTGTAAATCAAGTGAGATGTGCTTTATTCTGTTAATAGAACTTGAATCTGGTTTATATCATTAGTGATGAGTTCATAGCTTGGTAATCTGGTGGGCCCAGGACAGGGGTTTATCCTCTGTCCTGGTGCTTCTTGACCTCTCAGCGGCTTTCGATACCATTGACCATGGTATCCTTCTGCACCGGCTGGAGGGGTTGGGGGTGGGAGGCACTGTTCTCCAGTGGTTCTCCTCCTATCTCTCTGGTCGGTCGCAGTCGGTGTTAGTGGGGGGTCAGAGGTCGACTCCAAGGTCTCTCCCTTGTGGGGTGCCTCAGGGGTCGGTCCTCTCCCCCCTGCTATTTAATATCTACATGAAACCGCTGGGTGAGATCATCCAAGGGCATGGGGTGAGGTATCATCAGTACGCTGATGATACCCAGCTTTACATCTCCACCCCATGTCCAGTCAACGAAGCAGTGGAAGTGATGTACCGGTATCTGGAGGCTGTTGGGGCCTGGATGGGTGTCAACAGACTCAAACTCAACCCGGATAAGATGGAGTGGCTGTGGGTTTTGCCTCCCAAGGACAATTCCATCTGTCCTTCCATTACCCTGGGGGGGAAATCCTTGACCCCCTCAGAGAGGGTCCACAACTTGGGCGTCCTCCTCGATCCACAGCTCACATTAGAGAACCATCTTTCAGCTGTGGCGAGGGGGGCGTTTGCCCAGGTTCGCCTGGTGCACCAGTTGCGGCACTATCTCGACCGGGACTCACTGCTCACAGTCACTCATGCCCTCATCACCTCGAGGTTCGACTACTGTAATGCTCTCTACATGGGGCTACCTTTGAAAAGTGTTCGGAAACTTCAGATCGTGCAGAATGCAGCTGCGAGAGCAGTCATGGGCTTACCTAGGTATGCCCATGTTTCACCAACACTCCGCAGTCTGCATTGGTTGCCGATCAACTTCCGGTCACAATTCAAAGTGTTGGTTATGACCTTTAAAGCCCTTCATGGCACTGGACCAGAATATCTCCGAGACTGCCTGCTGCCGCACGAATCCCAGCGACCAGTTAGGTCCCACAGAGTGGGCCTTCTCTGGGTCCTGTCAACTAAACAATGTCGGTTGGCGGGCCCCAGGGGATGAGCCTTCTCTGTGGTGGCCCCGGCCCTCTGGAACCAACTCCCCCCGGAGATTAGAACTGCCCCTACCCTCCTTGCATTTCGTAAGCTCCTTAAGACCCACCTTTGTCATCAGGCATGGGGGAACTGAGACATCTCTCCCAGGCATATACAATTTATGAATGGTATGTTTGTATGTATGTGTGTTTAGAAAATGGGGTCTTTTAAATATTTTTAAACAGTAATTTAGATTTGTTGTAAATTGTTTTCACTTTGTTGTGAGCCGCCCCAAGCCTGCGGAGAGGGGCGGCATACAAATCTAAATAATAAATAAATAAATAAAAATAAAATCAGGTCAAAGGGCTAATCTAGAGCTAATGTTTATCTTGCTTTCCAAATGGATAATAACTTCAATTATAACCTCATACAGTATTTGCTGTTGGAATTTCAAGTTAGTTTATAAAATCTATTGCAGATTAAGTGTTGATATCCTGTTTTTCTCAAAATAAGACATCTCCTGATAATAAGCCCAATCAGGCTTTTGAAGCATGGCAATATGGCCAAGCGCTTATTTCAGGGTTCAAAGAATATAAGACAGGGTCTTATTTGGGGGAAAACACAGTAGTAACTTGAATAGTGGGAAGTAAACTGCTGCAAATTTATGTGGGCTGGTCAAAATTGATAACCATAAGTCTCTATAACCATCATTCCAGACACCCTTCTAACTAAAGTAAACCAACTGATGATATTTGAACACAGTTGCAAATGGATCATAAGCTTCCCAACAAACAGGAAGCAACAGATGAAGCTAAACAGAATCTCATCAGATACCCGTACAATTAGCACAACCCCCACCCAAGACTGTGTGTCTCTCCATTTCTCTCTCTATAACAATGACTGTATCTCTAACGATCTACCTGTTAAACTACTGAAATACTCAGATGTCACAACAGTGATCAGTCTCATTGGAAATAATGATGAATCTGCATACAGATGGGAGGTTGAACAACTAGCTTCATGGTCTGACCAGAACAATCTGGAACTGAAGATACTCAAAACCGTAGAAATGGTGGTAGAAAACCCTCCCATACTTCCACTTCCTATAATACTAGACAACACAGTATCAACAGTAAAGATCTTAAAATTTCTAGGTTCTACCACACCTAACATCAAACACATAATCATAAAAGCACAAAAAAGAATGTTCTTTCTGCACCAACTCAGAAAGCTCAGACTGCCCAAAGAGCTGCTGATACAGTTCTACAGAGGAATTATTCAGTATTTGTATTTGTATTTATTAGATTTGTATGCCGCCCCTCTCCGGCCGCCATCTGCACCTCTATAACTGTTTGTTTTGGTTCTGCAACCCAACAAGACAGCCACAGACTTCATAGGATAATTACTTCAGAAAAAAACAATTGCTTCCAACCTGCCTTCTTTTGAGGACCTGTATACTGCACAAGTTAAAAAGAGGGCTGTGAAAATATTTACAGACCCCTCACATCCTGGGCATAAACTGTTTCAATTACTACCGTCAAAGCAACACTATAGAGCACTGCACACCAGAACTAACTAGGCACAAGAAGAGCTTTTTCCTGGATGCCATCATTGCAGCAGAGGCGGAGTAACGACACGGACACAAGAGCTGGATTTAAACTGGGTCATTTTTATTAATTAAATTTGCATAATTTATTTAAATAAATTTGCATAAATTAACTATAACCCTAAACAAGGACCCGCAGGGTCAAACAATTGCTTCCAGGGCGGAAAATGACGTAATAAAAACCTCTGGGGCAACTATGGGCGTAGCTCCATGCTGATCCAGGTGAGGGGCCACGCCCTCACCTGACTCACTGCCATGCATTTGCATGTGGGAGGTCCCACCGTCTATCCCATACAAGGGGACAGCAATGGGCGGGACCCAAAGACAGGTTCCCTCCAATTGCTCAGGTCGTTTACACCACAAGCCTTTGGAGAGAACCTGTCAATCATCCCCAAAGATGCCCAACAGAGAACACGCAGTTGCTAAACCACCACCCAGTTTTCCACCCCTAACTTGCCACGGAGTGGGGGTCAGATCTCTATCTTGGCCCCCCGACTCCCCCATTTAACTGCACCAGCTCGCGCAGTGACCGCTGCAGGTCCTGTAAGAAGATGGTGTTCCCCTGGTCTGACAGGTGAACACCGGCAGCCCGGTTAAGCCACGGCTGATCTATGGTGATTTGGGGATGGGCAACCACTACCCCACTCAACTCTCTCTAACCAGCCTACCCACAGCCTTAGTCACCTTTCCTGACCCTGTGGGAGGCACTAAGGGAAATGGCATTCCCAAACGATCTTCGGGAGGATCACAGACCAAACCACTTGCGTGGTTGGCCAAGTGTTGCGAAGAATACGCAAATCTTCATGGGTGTGGCAACGCAGTGCCAGACGCCCCCCACACACAGGTCATTGCCACTGAGTGCAAGATCGACCCCCTGGGCGCGGCACTTCTTGTGCCACCCTCCCAGGAGCAGCAGGAGAAAGCCCCTCTCTTCGCAGGCCTCTTCTCCCCATCCAAACGATGCTGACCCGTCTGACCCAATACAGCCGGGTCCCCACAGTGATCCATGCTGCAGCTCGGCCAGCCCAAAGGACCATTGTGGCCACACAGCAACACCGTAGGTCTCGCCCTGATGGGACTATCTGGAAGAAGGCAGAGAAAGGCTCCCTAGCCTGACACCCTATCCTATTACAGCAACTAGCTGTTCCTACCCTAGATGGGCTGCTGACCGCCAGTGACCAATCTCCGGATCAAATGACCCAGGGAACCAGACACTGCTGCGCTAGTTGCAGCGCCGCTAGGGAACAAATGTGTTCGATAGCCAGTGGGGTCAATGCCAATCCCGACTAGAGCCCTAGTCACTAAAGCCCAAAATTGATAGCGGGTCAGTGGGGTACCATCCTGGTGTTTAAAAAGGTACCCTTGCCCCACACCACTAAGGCTACAGAAGTTAGCAAGAGCTGCCACCGGGCAAACAGACTTATCGGTGGCAGCCGTCAACTATCCTGACACCCCTCCGCAATTGGTCAGTCTTGGATAGTCTCACCAACAGGGAGACACTCCCCTCACCAAATTGCAGGTTGGACATCTGAAAAACTCAGAGGGACCTATCAGCCTGAGAGGAGGCTAAAGCCTCCCTGACTCTCAGGGCCCCAAAAACATAACACTGTCCGCCGCCTGAAAAAGGCGGGCCTCGTACAGAGAGGCACACAGGCTGTTCCAAGCTTGGTTAATCAGGGACAGCTGATGCACAGTTAATGCCCGTCTACTGTCCGCTGGGGGCACTGGATGCTCTCTCACCCAACCTTCCAGCATCCTCTGAATGCGGAAGTCACAGGTGAAGTCTAAAGAGCCACTGGCCTTGGATAAAAACACAAGGCCTGACAGCCTAGATCTAATAGTCCTGACAAGCCGCGCTGCCTAAGCAGCACGCAGAACTCCATAAGGTGATCTACAGGGAAGGGCCAAATGTGAGGGTAACCCCTGATTTGCCTAAATTCCCAAAACTCCTTACCTGCGTTCTGGTATGCCCTCAAGGTGCTTGGTGCCACTGAGAGGGCCATGGCCCTGTTAGCGTCCATCCTCCACTGTTCGGGAGCCCGCCCAGGCTCCACAGGTAGTCGGGGAAGGCTTCCGGTGACGCGCGAGCCCACGGAGCCAGGGTCTAAAACCTGGACAACTGACCACGGGACAAGGCGTCAGCGATCCCGTTATCCAGCCCAGGAACATGCCGAGCCAGAAACAGAGCATTTAGAGACAACGACCTAAGCACAAAATGGCGGACAAGCCGCATGACCCTGTCACTTTTAGATGACAGGGCATTTACAATGTGAACTACTGCCAAGTTGTCGCACCAAAAGTGCACGGTTTTGTCTCTAAACTGCTCTCCCCACAGCTCTAAAGCCACTATCAGGGGTAAGAGCTCCAGGAATGTCAAATCCTTAACTAGGGGAGAGGCCCTCCATTCCGGAGGCCATGTGGAATGGCACCACTGGTCACCTAAGATAACCCCAAACCTGCAGGTCCCTGCAGCGGGTGAGCAGAGCTGCAACTCAGCTTCCAAAAGAAGCTCGTGCCTCCAGAAGGAAAGACCATTAAAGTGTGCCAAAAAACCCTGCCATACACGCAGGTCATCCTTGACCCCAACGCTCAGGCAGGTGCGATGGTGGGGCAAACACAGCCCCTTCATCGCATTATAAACTCGCCTGGAAAAGGCCCTACCAGGAGCTATGACCCAGCAGGCAAAGTTAAGAAGCCCGGCGAGTTCCTGCAACTGATGAAGGGTCACCTTCCTACTACTTAAAACTCCGGATTTTGAGCAGCTTATCAGGGGGCAATCTGCAAGATTGCTCAACCGAGTCCAATTCAATACCCAGAAAAGTAATCCTGGTAGCAGGGCCTTCGGTCTTCTCAGGGGCCAAAGGGACCCCTAACTGAGCACAAAGGGCTTTGAAGGCCAGCATCAGAGCAGAACATTGCTCTGAATGCGCAGGCCCTGCCAGCAGGAAATCATCAAGGTAGTGAATGACAGAACCCAGACCTGTGTGCCTCCTGAGCGCCCACTCCAAGAAGGTGCTAAAGCTCTCGAACAGGGAGCAAGATATAGAGCATCCCATTGGTAACGCTCTATTCCCGTAAAAGCCACCTTCGAAGTGGAAGCCCAGGAGCTCGAAATCATCTGGGTGTATGGGGAGGAGCCGGAATGCTGACTTGATGTCGCATTTACCCATAAGGGCTCCTACTCCACACTTCCTAACCATGGCTACCGCCGCGACAAAAGACACATAGCGGACCGAGCAAAGCTCATCAGGAATGAAATCATTCACTGATTCTCCCCTCGGGAAGGACGGGTGGTGAATCAATCTAAATTCACCACTAGCCTTCTTAGGAACCATCCCCAAGGGGGAAACCCAAAGAGTTGGTGAGGGTGGGCACGGGAAAAGTCCCAGTACCCTGCCCTCGGCCACCTCTTTCTGGAAACAATGTCTTCATGTCCCACAACCGATCTAAGGTTGTCAGGTATGAAGGCCTCCCTAGGCCCAACACATGGGCTCCTGAACCCCTCGGTAAGAACCCTGCAAGAGGGCAGCCGCCCTCCTGCAAGGGTGATACTCCCAAACAACTCCTCCAGAAACTCCCAGCTTAACTGGGCTGGGCCCATTTTCTCCAGCAGGCGGGGGCCGTTTAACCGTCCCTGCACCATCCTTCCTATCCTTACTCCCTTCGGGCTTGATACAAGTGCTGGTGGCATGGTAGCCCCCACAGTTCTCACAAGCGTGTCTGTATTTGCAGAAGGGACGAAAACACACTCCCTTGGCGGCAAACTCATGACATATAGGGGCAGCTTTCCCTGCCCCTCCCCCTACAGCCCGAGCCACCAGCTACGCCACCGGCTCGTCCTCCATACAGTGACTGCTACCCGTGCGGTCTCCTCCCCCAGCCCGGGACATTTGGGTTGCATTAAGCCATAACTCGGGGACCACCACATCCCAAGGGAGCGTGCGCTCAAATGCCGCCCACATTCTAAAGGCCTCATCGTAGTGGCGCCATGCCGTGCTCTTGTAGTCAAAGCGGTCAATCAGGTCAATATATCTGAACATAGAGGAAGCTCGAGCTGGCTCCCTCTGGGTCACCACTGAAGCGTATGTCAGGTATGCATACAGCCATGAGCTGAAGCACCTGCTAACCCTGACCTTCTCGGGCTTATTTACCTTCACCTCATCTTCCTTCCCCTTTTTTGGAACTTCCTTGCTGAGGAGGGAGAAAAAAATCTACATACTCCACTCTCCAAATACGTTCCCTGACAGTAGGATGGAGGTGACAACTCAAAGGCGTGGAGGGTAACCCCCACGAAATGGCAGCTGCTCCCACAGCGGCCAAAGGGTCTAAGATCATGGGAGTCCCTACTGTTGCCTCCCCCGACCCCGTCGATGGCACCGAAGCCATCGAAAGGGCCTGTGCCACTGCAGTAGCAGTGGGGAAAACCCACACCTGACTACAGGTGATGGCTGAATTACCCCCTAAGTTGACCCCACTCCCAAAACCTGGTGGCCCAAAGGCCTGACCAGTCAGAGGGAGGAGCGGTGAAAGTGTTGGGTGTGGTGCAGTCTCACCTGCCCCCAAAGGGGTAGAAGCCATCAAAGAGGACCCAGCTCCCAATGAGCCAGGTGTCGCTGTCATCTGCCCGGTCTGGGCTGCTGGTTCACCTGGTGGCCTGCCAAGTGCCGCTGGAGCAGAAGGAGTGGTGCCGCCCGGCCCGTGTCCTGATCTCCAGTGTGCATCTAAATCATCCAGCCTCCCGATGATCCCGGGCCTGGAATGAGCAGGTATGGTAGAATCAGGTGCAGAAGGACCCTTCATCCTACCCGCCCTACTGACCCCAGGTTGAGTATGACTGTAACTTGAGCCAGCCGGGCCCAGGCAGAGGGTCTCAAGGCCCTTCTAGGCCGAGCCCCGGATTCTGTAGGTGATGGTAGAGGCTTCTGTCTTTTGGGAGCCATTGACACAGGATAACCCAGAAGGGAGCAATTAAAAAAATTTCTGCTTGGGAATTGCTCAACGGAAATCCTTCCTGGAGAGTTAATAGTACCAAGCAGCCTACTCCCAAACAAGGGGAAGCCCATCCCTCGAGCCCGGGCCTGGAGGAAAGCAGACCCGAACCTGGCCTACCAGGCCTCACACACAAACACCCCGGCGACAGCAAAATACGGTCCAAATGAGGGGAAGCTGAGGGGAAAAGAAGACTGGATGACAGGCCCTAACCAGGCCTATTAGGCCTCATCCCCCCCCCAACGTAGTCCAAAGAGCCCAAATGAGGGGAAATGAGGAGAAAAGACCCCCCCCAAGGGGAAGGCTCCCGTCTGGGAAGAAGACCCTTTAAACTAAGGGACCCTTAAAATAAGGGATCCCAGCTTTCCACCCCCCACGACACCAAACCGCGCCTCCAAAAGTTGCAGCCTAAAATGGCCGATGCCATGAGGCTGTTGCTAAGATGGCTGCCAGGAGGAAAGCAAACCCCAGCAGGGTGTTCTCCTCTTGTCATCCAGGGCGAAAAGGAGGCCCTGGAGCCTGCCCAGCACTTTTATAGGGCTACAGGCTCCGCCCCTGGATGATGTCACTGGGAAGGCCGAAGCCTCCCAGGAGCTGGCCAAGGGTCGTGTCTCCCTGGCCCTGCAGCAAAACAGGCCGGGGATGAAGTCACCAGCCAGGTATTCTTCTAAACAAATAATTCCTTCACCACTGTCAACTTATTCATTAAGGCTGCATTACCATTACTATCTTCTCATTGTTCCCATCACCCATCTCCTCTCACTTATGGCTATATGACTGTAACTTTGTTGTTTGTATCCTTACGATTTATATTGATTGGTTCCTAATATGATTTGATTGCTTATTTGTACTCAGACTATAATTAAGTGTTGTACCTTATGATTCTTGATGAACATATATTTTCTTTTATACACACTGAGATCATATGCTCCAAGATAAATTCCTTGTTTGGTTTAATCATACTTGGCCAATAAAATTCTAATCTATTCTATTTTATAGATAAAACTCGAAAGAATGGACCAACACCAGCAGACTGTGGAAACTTTTGCATCTCACTCGTAAACCAAGGACCAGAGTATGGAGGAAGAATGGAGAGGCACACACAGCAAGATGCTTGAAGTCCAGTGTGAAGTTTTCACAGTCTGTGTTAATTTGGGAATCCATGTCATCTGCTGGTATTAGTCCACTGTGCTTCATTAAGTCCAGGGTCAATGCAGCATCTACCAGGAGATTTGGGAGCACTTCATGCTTCCTTCTGCAGATGAGCTTTATGGGGATGTTGACTTCATTTTTCAGCAGGACTTGGCACCTGCCCATATTGCCAAAAGCATCAAAACCTGATTCAATGACCAAGGGAGTACAGTGATACCTTGTCTTACAAACTTAATTGGTTCCGGGACAAGGTTCTTAAGGTGAAAAGTTTGTAAGACGAAACAATGTTTCCCATAGGAATCAATGGAAAAGCAATTAATGCGTGCAAGGCCAAAATTCACCCCTTTTGCTAGCTGAAGCACCCGTTTTTGTGCTGCTGGGATTCCCCTGAGGCTCCCCTCCATGGGAAACCCCACGTCCGGACTTCTGTGTTTTTGCGATGCTGCAGGGGAATCCCAGTAGGGGAATCCCAGCATCGCAAAAACGGGCGCTTCACTGGCAACGGAAGTCTGGAGGTGGGGTTTCCCAGTGAAGGGAGCATCAGTGAAATTGCAGCATCGCAAAAACACCGAAGTCCTCGAAACCCCACCTCCGGACCTCTGTGTTTTTGTGATGCTGTGATTTCACTGAGTTCCAATATTGTTCTATGCACAATCCTTGTTTTATTGATTGCATGTAATATTCTCATTTTCTGAGGTGATGGATTTGGGATTTTCATGAGCTGTACCCCATAATCATCACAATTACAAAAAATTATGGCTTGAACTATCATGATTTGCATGTAATGATGAGTCTCTCTCATATACTATGTTTCACCTTTTAAGTTGCATTACTGAATATTGTTTGCACAATATTCTAATTTTTTGAGTTTATTTTTGTATATTTCTGTCTTAACCTAGGGAGTTGTGATTTCTCCTTTGGACAATTCCTCTTCCTCGGTGGCCTACTCAAGAGAGGATGAGCTTATTCCTGTCATGTGTGAAATGGGGTTAATTTCTGACCCTGAACTGCTAGGAGAAAGAATGACAGGCTTCTGCTGGGGATAGCTTGCAGGTCAGTGAAGAGGAAGGGGAAGAGCTGCCTTCAGTAGTGGATTTCAGAGCACACAGGGTAGAGAAACAGAGGTCAGCCAGATTACTCAGGAGAAGGCATCACTCCACTAGATGGGCAGCACCAGGACACTATTTACTATGGCAGTCAGAGGGAGGCATTGCTGGGAATGTGTATGATTTATGGCTCTGGAGGTACTTTCAGTTTTGCCTGGTGACTTTAAGTTGATGCAATGGAATTACGTGCTGCAGCAGGTTTGCATTTGTTTTATGGACTATTAGCTATTACCTGGTGGACTAATCTTGGATTCCTTGTGGATGGTTTATTGTTCAATGATTGAATACGAGTGTTTTAATATTTGTGAACCATTGAAAGTTGCAGAATTGCAGTGGACTAAAAAAATTAATGAAATATAGCTGATCAACTAATTTTTGAATTATTTTATTAGCGAGGTACATCAAATAAATGAAGAAGAAGAATATAATGTTTGGCAAGAAACTATATGAAAAGAGAAGGAAGAATTTAGAAAAAAATAAGCTCCATATGATATCAATTGCAAATTAATTTTTTAACTTATTATTAATATACAGCTATAGAGATACCTGATCGGTTGTACTCTCTGACTTGGCCTCTACATCATGATCTACATTAGTAGGTATTACTTAATCATTACTTAATTACTTGTTAGATGTAGCATTTAAGTAACGAAGTATTTAAGTATTTTTTTTCTAACGTCATCTTTTTTATAAAATCAACCAGTACAAAATTAATATATCCAAGATATCTATAGATGCTGTTCGAAAAGAGTTTTCTACCATTATTGAAGTAACTGTTTGTTGACCCATAAAAAATAATTGATTAACATATCTTTGTTCTCTACCCATTACAAAAGACATTTCTCCCAGCTCCCAAAGCATTTGTTTATATTAGAAATTATTTATGAAATCATTATGGTACATCTTGACCCATTTGTGGTGATAAATTATAGGATGCATTCAACATTTTGAAAAATATGCTGTTACCAAAAGCCATGTTTTTTTAAAGGTTGCAACGCTAATCAGGAAGTAACTTTGAGCAGAAAGAAATTATGCACACAATTCACATAAGTACATACAGAAAATACAAGGTGTATTGTAATAGCTTAAACCACACATATATATTACAATTGGGTTGAACATTTCTGCTCTCCGTCCTCCTGGAGAGGTTCCTGCAGCTTCCCATGCTGAGTACATTATATTTCTTTTATATCCCAGATGAATTTGAGAGGTACATCCTTCATGTTTGCTTGAAAAGCATTGTCAAATCTTTCACTTTGCGATACTGTCATAATATTCTTCCAGTCTCCAACAGTTCCTGGTGGGAAAGGAGCAGATTGAAGAATAAATGATTGGTCCTAGCCTGTAGTGTATTCTCCTGAAAAGAGCCTCGGCAAAGATGCTGAATCCTCACTGACCTGACCATCATGAAGGTCCCACCACTGCCAGTGAAGATCTTCCTTTTGGCTCTGTGTATCTGTTACAATTTTGGAACCACTGTTCTGTCTTCCCACAAGAGCCAACTGCTACTTTGGACCGAGCAATAGTAATAAGTGAGGGTTTTTTAATAGTACCGGTTATATATCACTTTGGACAATTTTTTTAGCAAAAAGAGGATATACAGATAGTCCTTGAGTTATGGCCATAATTGAGCCCAAACTTTATGTTGCTAAGTGAAACATTTGTTAAATGAGTTTGCCCCATTTTACAACTTTTCTTGCCACAGTTATTAAGTTGAGCCATTGCATTTGTTACATTAGTAAAATGGTTGTTAAATGAATCTGCATTTCCCATTGGCTTTGTCAGAAGGTTGCAAAATAAGATCACGTGACTTTGGGACCAATGGTGGGATTCAATTTTTTTTACTACCGTTTCTGTGGGCTTGGCTTGGTGGGCATGACAGGGGATGAATACTGTAAAATCTCCATTCCTACCCCACTCCAGGGGAAGGTTATCTCCCCCTGATCAGCTGGGACTCGGTAGGCAGAGAATAGATGGGGGCAGGGCCAGTCAGAGGTGGTATTTACCAGTTCTCCAAACTACTCAAAATTTCTGCTACTGGTTCTCCAGAACTGGTCAGAACCTGCTGAAACCCACCTCTGTTTGGGACATTGCAATTGTCATTAACATGAATTCAGTTGCCAAGCACCTGAATTTTGATCATGTGACCCTGGGGATGCTGCAACAGTCATAAGTGTTAAAAATGGTCATAAATCAATTTTTTCAATGCCATTGCAACTTTGAACAGTCACTAAATGAACTGTTGTACGTTGAGGACTTTCTTTATAACGTAAGAATGAACACAAAATAAATGGTTCATTGCTTTAACAAAAACAATCAGTTCTTGTCCAAGGATCCCAAAAAGGATTCTTACTTATTGGATCTGGAAGTAATAAAGGTGGGATCAAAACATAATAAATAAAAAAGCTGCACTTTTGACAGAGCAGGAAATCCTCTCAAACAGATCATGGGGCACAACAGTGAAGAGCCAGGTATTGCTCAGGTTTCAGGAGCATCTGCTCTCTCTCTCTCTCTCTCTCTCTCTCTCTCTCTCTCTCTCTCTCTCTCCCTCTCTCTCTCATTCTCTCTCTGTTCATCTCTCATTTCTCTCCCTCTTTCTTTCTCTCCTGTAACACAACCTCTCAGCCTGGTTCAGCCACTTTTCAAAGTTACATTCTGGACCAAATCTACATTAAGATCTGGACCACTGATGGTGAACCTATCTCACAGCTGCCACAGGTGGCACGCGGAGCTGATGCCCTAACTCAGCTCCAATGTGCATGTGTGTGCCGGGCAGCTGATTTTTGGCTCTCACAGAGAGGATGTTTTTGGCTTCCAGAGATCCTGTGGGGGAATGGGGGAGGGCATTTTTACCCTCATTTAGCTCTAGGGAAGCCTTTGGAGTCTGAGGACAGCAAAATACGAGCCTACTGGGCCCACCAGAAGTTGGGAAACAGGCCGTCTCTGGCCTCCAGAGGGTCTCTGGGGGTAGGGGTTAGGGGAAGGTGTTTTTGCCCTCCCAGGCATTGAATTATGGCTGTGGGCACTTGCACATGTATGATAGCATGCAAGCATGCTCTTTCAGCATCCAAGGAAAGAATGGTTTGCCATCAGTTATCTGGAGGATCTAGGGAAAAGCCTCATAAGAAAGAACTGGATTCTTCACTGTCCAAGCCAGAATGGCTCTGCAAGGCCTAGAGAATTGAGGATGACAGAGCTACCTCCGGTATATACTGGGGACAAGAAGTCAATGACTTGAGGACACAAGAGAAAAAGAAGTGGTTTCTGAAGCAATTTTGTCCTATGATAAGATGCAAGAGACGAAAATATCAAAGTTTGATTTTGTTATGTCAGTATTACCTTTGCGCATATGCGTTAAGTTTGAAATACCGAAACTCTCTTCATATGTTTTTACAAAATTTGCCCTGGGATCAGCTTTCATGTTCTTGAATGTAGACATCTCCACAACTTTGTCTACTTCCTCACTGCTCAACTCTTTTCCAATAAATTTGCATATTTTAAGTACTGCACCTCTAAGATCCTGGAAGAAAAATTATTTGCTTTTGGAATATTTGTACAGTATACCCTTGTATAACCTTAACATTGCTGGAAATGAATTGGATGGAGATCCTGGACAATAGACACATCTATATCAATTTATCAGCTTAAACAAGTTATGTGTTGTTAATAACTACATGAACATACATACATAGATGTAAACAAATACAGACACAACTATATTGATGTAATGGGACATGTTATATGATACCCTACTGCTTTTCCCCCAACCCAATAGGGTCAGTATTATCCTAATGTTTTCTTGACAGTTTTCTAATAGACAAATACAGATATCTACCAGTATATATTTTTTTCTTCAGATCAACAATTATAGATCTTATTAATGTATTTCCAGCTCTGCATTGTGTTTTATATCTTACATTATTCATCTAGAAATATTATAGTGAGCTGGACACCATATAAACAAACTAAGGAACTAATTAGTGTATATCCATTCCACCCGGGATGCCTCCGGTTCTATCCAGTTCTGTGAGCCAGTAGTGCCCCCCAACCCGGGATGCTTCTGTGCATGCGCAGAAATGTCAGTTGTGCTAGATTTTTCCCATCATGCTTTTTTCCTTTGGGAGCAAGCCATGTTATGCAAAGCACACAAAAGGAATAAGGCTACCAGGAGACAAGGAAATAGAATTATGGTTAAATGAAGCTAAATCAATACTGTGCACGATACCTTTCCTAACTTATTAGCTTCATCTAACTATCTTTTTTTTTGTCTTCTTCTTTATCCATTCATTGTTTCTTCAAATCACTGTTAAAAAGTTGCGAGCATGAAAACAGCTGCTCTTACATAATTTTGGGTGCTAAAAATGAAAATAACATTTAAAAATGTATATTGGCTCTAGTTTCCATGATATAAGCAACCAACTAATGAAGTAAGGTTTATAAAACGCATGATGCAACTTATACCATAGATTACATTGTGGGTATTGGTGACCAATAGAAAACAGCCACGTGTACCAAGATCATGCAATATTAGCCAAAAATATGTCACCAAATTTTATAAAAGTCACAGTATCTGTGGCTTGGCAAGTTAGACACATCTCTAAACATTGTTTTAATCTAGTAAATTTAGTTAAGACTTGAACTTGTTTAAATAAAGCAAATAATTTCTGCTATATTTGCGGTGAAGTTACTTTTGCAACACAAAAATGAAGGATCACAGCCATAATGAAGAAAGCCTACAACTTGTATTTCGGTTGCAAAATAGGAAACCAGGACAAAAACTGGGTGCCACACATATGTTGCAATTCATGTGGATTCATGAGACACGCAGAGGCTAAAAATGGCCCAAAGGTGGGAGCCAGTGTGTGGGTGGGACTTTAACAACATGCACTATATAAGATTCATGGACATTCCACCCACTTTAGAGAGGGGGGGAATGCATCTTATATGCCAAATATGCTGAATTGGTAGATCAACAATCTCCACTGTCTGGAACCAGCCAAAAATGCGACACATGTAGGCCAAAAACAAGGCATGAAGGCTGAAAATGTGATGCAGAGGCAGTGCTTAGTGGCGCTCAGTAGCAATGTGTTGTGGTGATCCCTGCAGCCTGGAAAGAGTGGAGGCCTAAAATGCGACACGCAGAGGCTAAAAATGACCCCAAAATGGGGGCCAGCGGATGGGTGGGCTTTAGTAACATTCGCTATATAAGATGCACGGACGTTCCATCCACTTTAGAGATGGGGGGGTGCATCTTATATGCAAAATAAATGTGGTAAGTGGAGGAAATAAGTGTATAATCTCACCTGGATCATATCTTCATAGCACAGGAAGAGAATATTTAATTCATTCTGATGTGTATACCAGCCTTTCACATGATCGAAGACCAAACTGCAATAAACTGTTGGTCCAAGCAGACAATGGAAATAAGAGTGGTCGTGCTTAAGTTAATTCTTTTTTTAAAATATATTTTTGTTATTTACACATAAGTGTCTTGGTGCCATAGAAACCAAAGTGAAAAACCAATGACATATATATGACTCCCACCTCATGTTTCCATCCATTTATAAAATCTATTTCATTCTGAGCAGAGACAGGTTACAAGCGGTGTGCCACAAGGGTCTGTTCTGGGTCCTATTCTTTTTAATATGTTTGTGAGTGACATAGGGGAAGGTTTGGTACGGAAGATTTGCCTATTTGCCGATGACTCTAAAGTGTGCAATAGGGTTGATATTGCTGGAGACGTCTGTAATATGGTAAATGATTTAGCTTTACTAGATAAATGGTCAAAGCAATGGAAACTGCACTTTAATGTTTCCAAATGTAAAATAATGTACTTGGGGAAAAGGAATCCTCAATCTGAGTATTGTATTGGCAGTTCTGTGTTAGCAAAAACTTCAGAAGAAAAGGATTTAGGGGTAGTGATTTCTGACCGTCTCAAAATGGGTGAACAGTGCGGTCAGGCGGTAGGGAAAGCAAGTAGGATGCTTGGCAGCATAGCTAGAGGTATAACAAGCAGGAAGAGGGAGATTATGATCCCGCTATATAGAGTGCTGGTGAGACCACATTTGGAGTACTGTGTTCAGTTCTGGAGACCTCACGTACAAAAAGATATTGACAAAATTGAATGGGTCCAAAGACAGGCTACAAGAATGGTGGAAGGTCTTAAGCATAAAATGCATCAGGAAAGACTTAATGAACTCAATCTGTATAGTCTGGATGACAGAAGGAAAAGGGGGGGACATGATCGAAACATTTAAATATGTTAAAGGGTTAAATAAGGTCCAGGAGAGAAGTGTTTTTAATAGGAAAGTGAACACAAGAACAAGGGGACACAATCTGAAGTTAGTTGGGGGAAAGATCAAAAGCAACATGAGAAAATATTATTTTACTGAAAGAGTAAAAGATCCTTGGAACAAACTTCCAGCAGACGTGGTAGGTAAATCCACAATAACAGAATTTAAACATGCCTGGGATAAACATAGATCCATCCTAAAATAAAATACAGAAAATAGTATAAGGGCAGACTAGATGGACCATGAGGTCTTTTTCTGCCGTCAGTCTTCTATGTTTCTATGTGTCATGATATTCTGTCTCTGCTTTGTTTTTTAATTCTAACCTTAGTCTATCTACAGTATGTCTGTGCATGTTAATATCTTCCTTATTATCTCCTTTTCTGAAGGGGTGTTTTCACTTTTCCATTGTTGTGCATATACCATCCTCGCTGCTGTTAGGATATCAAATATTAAGTATATTGACCCTTTGCTATAGCCTTCTATAACAATACCTAATAGAAATAGTTCTGTCCAACCATTTTTTCTAGCCACATCTGAATTTGTGTAACCAAAATCTTGTTTTTTTACAGTTTCACCACATGTGGTAGCATGTGCCTGGTAATTGTTTGCATTTCACCGTTAAGTTTGAAGCTTAAGTTAATTCTGATTCCTCACATGAGCTATAAGGAAAATATTTCTCTTTTATAAATAATATACACAAAACCAATGTCAGTAATTCATAATGATTTTGAGGATCACTTCTTCCTAAACAGCATGCATTATAAAATTAGAATAAGAGCTCTTTGGAAATGTCTTTGGAAATGGAAAAAAAATGATACGGATACCAACAATCTTTTTTGCATTTTAAGACCTACAGGGAGCCATCAACTGTTTACAGAGACTGTTTGAAATTATGACAGCACTGACTGACTCCTGCCAAAATTTATGGTTGCTAACACACACTTATGATTGTGTGAACAAAATTTACAAGGGATGCTGTAGTGGCCTCCATTCCTATATTCTTGCCATACTGTTCCACTGGGTCCCTGTTGGCCTCCATCACTGATGGGTCATTTGCAGATCTTGGTGTTGCAGATCTCCTTCTGGGAGCAGCTACTCCATCTTAATTGCCAGCCCAGTTGCTTAACCCCCGGGGAGAGCAGGGATGGGGATTGTTAAAGAAGGTGATCAGGTATGTACCTCGCTTACTGACCATCATAAATTGTGGTTATAATAGGCAGGTTCCATCACAGTCATAAGTTGAAGAGTACCTACATAGAAATGGTCAGATGATGCTGGGCCTTTGCTAGGCCACCATATCTGAGCTGCAAAAATTCAGACAAGCACTAGAGAACAACAGTATTTCCTTGTGCCTGATTTGGGAATATATGAATGTTTACTCCTCACAAAGATGGAAAGTGAAGTTTCTGCTGTTGTGCTCACACTTGGCAACTTTGTCCACATAGAAAATACCTCGAACTTCCGGTTTGGACCGGGACTGCAGCGGAGGCTCCAGGGCAGGGTTTTGTCCCCGAGACTCCTTTCATCCCTCTAAAGGTCACTATTTGCGATTGGATCGGATCCAGATGGTCCGATCGTAGAACAGGGGGTTTCCCCCGATCCTGAGAAGCTATCGCCGAAGCTCCGGAGGGAAGGGTTTACCCTGCAGCTTTAGAGATGGGAGAACCGATCCTCGTCTCTTTGGGGATCCGGCCATTGCAGTCGGACCATACAAGTGGGAAGAGAAGGAAATTAGAAGAAGAAGCAGAATTCCGAACTTAATCTAGCAAAGCAGAAACAGAAGACAAGAAGAAAAGAAGAATCTAAGGTATAAGCTTTTTTTTTTTTGATAATTTTGAAAACGATTAGAAAGAAAGATAAACTTTTCAAAATAAAAGGCGAAAAAGAAAGTAGTAAGAGAAAAATCATATCCTTGGGCTAAAGTGAGCTTACGGCCGGAACTTCTTTTTTTATTAAACAAAATATTTAAATGTACAAGAACTGAATTGAAGAGTGTTTAAGACCGCAACTTGATATAAAACTCACATCCCTGAAGAGGATTCTAGGGAATGTGAGCTAACTAAGATTAAAAATTCCAAAAAAGAGAGAGAGGGAAAAGGAGAGAGAAATCTCCTTCTCCCTCTCCCAAAGAACTCGGAGAAAGAGCTCTCACAGCCCCCTCGCTGAAAGAGAGAGAGGGAGAAGGAGATTTCTCTCTCCTTCTCCCTCTCTCTCTTTCAGTGAGGGGGCTGCGAGAGCGCTTTCTCCGAGTTCTTCGGGAGAGGGAGAAGGAGATTTCTCTCTCCTTCTCCCTCTCTCTCTTTCAGCGAGGGGGCTGCAAGAGCGCTTTCTCTGAGTTCTTCGGGAACGCCTGCCCTGCCTCTACTGCAGCCCCCTTGCTGAAAGCTCGGGAGGAAAGCACTCCCAGCAAAGGGGCTGCGAGAGGGGTGGGGCGGGCATTTCCAAAGTATGCGGAGAAAACTCTCTCTTGCAGCCCTCTGGCTGGGAGCGCAGGAGGTGGCGGAGGAGGAGAGGGGGCGGATCGGGTGGACGGGGGGCAGGGCTGAGAGGCCAGGGGCGCGAGGAGGCCGGAGGCACGGTGGGGAGGCAGGGGCAGCCGCGGCTCCCTTTCCTTTTACTGTCAGTGCCTCCCCGCCCCGCCCACCCCTGCGGGCTGGCAGGGGGATGGGGAGTGCGCGCCCGTGGAAAAGGGCGCACGTGGGGGTATTTGGAGGTGCGCGCCTGCTTACGGGCGCAGCTTACGGGGAACGGTGCACGGAAGGATTACGCTTTGTGTCTTTGTGTACTTTTTGAAAAATAAAACAAGGAAAAAGAATAATAAAAATAGATTGGTGGCAATATATTCAGATACAGTCTAGATTTCAAAGAGACAGTAAAATGTACATATTTAAGAAGAGTAAAAACTTCTTAGGTAATCTGTTAACTACAAATCAAAGTAAATTAATAGGGAAAGCATATAAATACATGATTGGATATAAAAACATAGATTTGACGTTAAAAGATAATATGATAAGTTGGTGCAAAAATATAGGTAGAGAAATTGACCTAGAAACCTGTGAGAAAGTTTGGATATCAAATTGGAAAATGACAAAATCAGTTTCATTAAAAGAAAATCAAATTAAGATGTTTTATAGGTGGCATCTTCCACCAAACAGAATTGCCAAGATGTTCCCCAATATGTCAGCAAAGTGTTGGAAATGCAAACAAGAAATAGGTTCCTATTATCATCAATGGTGGACTTGTCACAAAGCTAAGTTATATTGGAAAATGATAGAAAAAAAGGTCTCAAGTTGTCTCCTATTGCTGAAATGCTTCAAATTGTTGTTCTTGTTGTCAATAACTCCAAGGGGACACACTAGCAAACCAGTGATAGTGTTATGATTAGTAAAGATTTTATTTCCATCTTACCATTTCCAGATAAAAATCTTTGCAAGTATTCCTCAAAATGACTTGCCTTTTCCATTCCATAGAATTCATTGGTATAATGAAAAAAGGACACTAATATGTCTTTTGGATTTCGGTAAACATAAATCACCTGCAAGAATATATATTATATGTAATCTGTAATAAATACATTCATTTTTAATAAACTGAAAATCCCCTCTAAAGTACATTGAAAAATGTTCTTATAAAACTATGTAAATAGTTTCACAGTACACCCTTGCAATGAAATTCGTATGACAACCAAAGACCAATCTCAACATACATAACAATCCGAAAGAACATGCTCAACCCACCACAATTTCCCAACTGAATCATCCAACATCCGCACAGCAGCCCCCCTAGTTCATTGTTAAGTGCAATTATAGCTCTGGAATAAAAACTGTTCAGAAAATGTGTGGTTTGAGTTTTAATTGTTCTGTATATTCTGCCAGAAGACATGAATCCAGCTGAATCAGTCATTTCTGTGAGCTTCTGGAAATTGATTTTTATGCAACAAACTTTAACCATTTCTTCCTACTTGATTTTGGTTTCTCATTTGGTTTATACCAGTGGATTTTTTTTTTCTGTTCTCATTGTCGATTGGGCCATTTTCTGTGTAGGTTATCATGAAAAACAAGGATTTCCAAATAGTTCAGGCAGTGCCATAATGTGAAATAATTAAATCTTTAATGAGTCAGTACCTTGAGAAAAAATGGGCATGGCCCCCAATCAATTTACACTTCACTGTAAAATGTAAAAAAAATTTCTTTTAAGAATTTCTGTGCACTCCTAACCCTTTTAGATAAAGGTTACAGTTGCATTACAATGTTTTTTCTCCTATAATCTATACTGTAATGCTCATTCCTGCTTTTCTCCTATATGAATATAAACACAGATATACATAAATGTACACATATACTTATGCAATCATTGTATAAGTACAGTAGCTACCTCTATTTAAGAACACCTCTGCTTAAGAACTTTACTAGATAAGAACCGGGTGTTCATGATTTTTTTTGCCCCTTCTTCAGAACCATTTTCTAGTTAAGAACCCGAGCCCGGAAAAATTTCCCAGGAAATTTGGGAGCGGCATGAAATTTGAGGCTAGTTTCCTGCCATTCCACCTGGGTTTCTCTCTCTGGCACAGTGTATGGGAGGCAGCCTCATGCTGGGTGTATGGGAGACGCGTGCTTCTCAGAGTCCCTCTTTTTTTTTCAAAGCCTTAAAGTTTTGGATTTTTTTTATTCCCCTCACCTCACCTTCTTCCTTCGACAGCAACAGTCCTCCTCCTCTTTTTCCTCCTCTTCCTCCCATCCAAATTCCAAGCTTTTATTTCTTTCCTAATGGGTTTGCACACATTATTTGCTTTTACATTGATTCCTATGGGAAAAATTGCTTCTACTTAAGAACTTTTCTATTTAAGAAGCTGGTCACAGAACGAATTAAGTTCTTAAGTAGAAGGTCCCACCACTGTATATTGTTTTTCAGCCAGCTCATTTTTATAGTCAGAATAGATTGTAGATTGACTTACTTTTCCCTTTTTGGCCTTCAGTTGCTTGGGAACTAAGTAATGTGGCAGATGGGACATGAGGATGCGAGGTGCTGGCATCTGGGCAATATCCACATCATGCACGTTGTATTCTATGGATGCACACCGACGTGATATGGGAATATTTTCTGTTCCATTCCGATGGCCTTCATACAAAATCAAGCATACAATATTCTGGGTCCAGATAGTTCCTAAAAATGAAAATCCACTTGTTTTAACTTCAGGGAATTCTCTGGGTTTCACATTACCTTTATCATCAAAGTTGTATCACTAATAGAAGAAATAATGTGCATTTGGTCTGATTTTAAGTGAATAAATCAATTAAGACTGGGGGTGAGGGTATAACTCATATAGTACCTTTGAGCAGAATAAGCTTAGTATAATTTTAAGTATATTCTATGCTGTCAGACTTATTTTCAAGTGGATTCTGGGATTCTCCTCATCACAGAAACAGAACATAGCTGTATCATATACATCACCTTGAGAGAAAACGTACTTAAAATCTAGAAATATTCCATTTGACATTTAGATATGTTTTAAATAGTATTTGCTTATAGTATATAAGCAAGAATAGTATTTGATTATATAGTGAGTTGTATGAGGTAGTCTATGATTCTGAAGTCACGTGAGAGACTCCAGCACGCAGGAGCCGACGTGGAAGCTGCTCCCTTCGTCCGACTTCCGGG